>NC_043982.1:22285862-22413362 GCF_902150065.1 Myripristis murdjan
GAGATACGAGAGAAAAAGACAGCAGAGCAAACAAGGCAACCACAGATGAAAGAAAAATAAATGTCAATACAAGGTGTTATAATGCTGAATAGTGTGTGTGTGTGTGTGTGTGTGTGTGTCTGTGTGTGTCTGTGTGTGTGTGAGTATGTGTTGTAAACTAAAACTAAGATGAAAACCTGGTGTGAAAAAACGTGGAACTTAAATAAAAGTAAAAAATAATAGGAAAAAATATTATTTTTTCCAATTTGGGTACATGCAGAAGGAAAGGGGAAAATGGAATTTTGGGCAGTCATTTTGGTCATTTATCTGAACACTAATTGGAAAAAAAAAATCATGTAAATAAATCTAAAAAGGACAGATGATTTACTGCTTGTATTTCACAAAAACTGTTGCAAATACCCACCACTCCACAGAACTGAAACTAACTGCAAACTAAACTCAGGTATCTAGATAGACAGCTAGATAGCTAGATGGATAGATAAAAAGACAGATAGATAGATATGTACGCGTATGTATGCATGTGTTTATGTGTTTCTGTTCCTTCCTGTTTGTTTATAATACAGTATATGCACAGGTAAAATCAGTTCCAACAAAAGACCTCTGTCTGCCCAAACGCACAAAGACTTCATGTACAGCTTGTGTGTGTGTGTGTGTGTGTGTGTGTGTGTGTGCGTGCAAGATAATGTAATGGTCTTGTCTTGATTCTTTAGGAACCAGAGAGGCAGATCAAAGCACCCTGATAACGCCTCAGGAATAAAACATATCAAGGACCATTGACAATTTCAACATTCAACACACTATACCATTGAAAAGATATTAACCATTCATCCAACGCAAAGCTGGAGGTACTCTTTGATCGCCACTGCTCCGCTCCCAACAGGCTTACTATTCAACGACATGGTTGACCTCAGATGTCTCCCTCTCTGTTATCTGACTCTACTACCCTAGTCACCGCTACTCTTAGAGGAGATCATCAAAAGGCCAATCTTTTTGAAATATAGCACAGTAAATAAAGACAGCCGTCTAATGCAAGTTGGCTTGTCTTTGTGAAAGCAGAAAAGCTGTCAGGATTCCTGAAAATCAGGAGATGTGCGCGGAGCTATAATGAATTACATACTAGGCGGACAGAGAGATATTAGGAGCGGTAACAGTGCCCACGTCTCCACAAATCTGACTAATACACTGTTGCTGCAACATAACCTTTGCCATTTGGTGGACAGTGCCATGATCTCTGCCATGATTCTTAACCCTGACTGTGACGTGCTCTATCCAGTAAGCTAAGTACAAGTCAGGGACTTTTAGCAGCTATTGCAATATTGACTTTCTGTATGTCTATATCTGCACTGCATCATGATTTCGGGTTGTCTGTCTGTCCGCCAGTCCATCTGTCTGATGGATGTCCCATTCTCGTGAATACGATATCTCAAGAGCAGCTCGAGGGAATTTCTACAAATGTTCATTGGGACTCAAGGATGAATTGATTTGATTTTTTGTGCACAGAGGTCAAAGGTCAAGGTCACTGTGACCTCACAAATTACATTTCTGGCCATAATGCAACAAATCATACACTAATTTTGATAAAGTTTTTACACAAATGTCCATGACATTTTATATCCAAAAAGTCAGAGGTCAGCTTCACTGTGATATCATTATGATCTGCAAAAAAAAAAAAAAAAAAGTTTCTCTGTCCATTATTCACCACCATGACTCGGCATTTTCACTTCACTTCCTCTCCCTAAATGAAAACCAGGACAGGTAGTCTACCACAAGCTCACTGGTTTTACTGATACTGAGCTTCAGGTTATTAGTTATTCACTGGAATCATACCGTGATAACTCGGCCACTAACCACTGGCCAATAACTTGGCCAAAAACACACACACACAAAATAAACAAACAAATAAACAAAAACATTTAATTCTTCTAAGTCTGGATGTAAACTAAAAATTGCCAGTTTCACAGAGGCAAACAACCATGAGGCAATAATTCTAGTTTACCAATAAGATCAGGAAAAAAATACAATTCAGCAGAATGACTTGGGTTTTTTGTATAGATTAGTAGTAGTAGATATACTGTATATAAAATGTTATTTCTACATTTGTAGTGCATTATTCATATACAATTTTGTCACTACACTAAACCTTAGAGGGGAAGCAACACAAGCGACAAAAATCTATACATGCTTTAAATGATGAACAATGTTCAATGACAATTATGCAATAAAGAAATAAGGGATTATGTAGACATATTGTGTGGGGCTCACCTATTTCATTCCCTGTTTATTTATATTAACAACAGAGCACGAAATTGCGAACCAGGTGCTGAATGTCCGTAGCTCAGACTCTGGACTACATGCTGTTTTACCTCCTACACTCTCCTTTCCCAAGTCCCTCCTTAGGCATCACCTCAGAGGGACACGTTTCCTCTGAGGTGATGCCTAATGACACTTGGAACTGAATAGCTCCTCGAGGACCAAGTCCCTGAGGTGCCCATAGCAGAGGCTGAAAAAATATAACCAAATCTCTATATCATGGGGCAGAACACCTGGAGCAGGTCTTTCACTGTGAGCAATGGGTGTCAAATCAGTGCTGACGCATGTACACGTCACACTAGTGGGGGTAGTGGGAATCAGCTAGGTTATCTAACAGGTTCTACTCATTGGACAGCAGCAACTCCATGCAGTGTTCTTACTATCTGTGTTTGTCTCTCTCACTCTCTCTCGTCAACCCTTGTACTGACCCACCTATCTTCAACCTCTGACACTGACACGCAAACAACAAACTCACACGCCTCTGTGTTTGTAATCCTCCTTTTACTCCCTAACTCTGTCACCCTCTTATTATAAAGCACAGCTTTCTATGAGCGATGACGCAGGTCTACAATGCTCCCCTCCTCTTCCCTACTCCTCTTTTCCAAATTTAAACAGGTGTCTACCCATCTGTGTTTGAGCAGAATGTTCAGAGTGCTCCTTATTTGCCTTCCTTCACTGAGAGAGGGAACAGTCTGGAGTCAGTGTGTCAGTCTGTGCATGTTGATGATGTAGCTTCCTGTGACCACTCACCCACAAACTGTCAAATGCCCTGGCTCCTAATACTCCTATTTAATGTGCTGCCGTTGCGTGATTACAGGAACAGTGACAAAAATGGGCCAACATATGTGCATGTGCACACATATATACCTACAACAAGCTTGATTTTAAAAGCTGTGAATTACAGTGCCTCATCCAAAAACAAAAATAAATACTGAGCATAGTATTTCCAGTACAGTACAAAGACAAGAGTCATTGGTATTCATATATTGGCAGCTAGTGCAGATTATTCCCCTGTTCACAAGATCCACTGTGATCGCTGTCTAAATGAGCTGGCTTAGGAACGGGTCATGTTTAATGTGTGGAACGTGTTACTCACAGATGACAGTTCATTGATTTCAAATGGAATCTATTGCCACTGCATTATTGCACTGCACATGCAATACATTGAAATGCAGAAATTGCTTACGCTGATTTTGTGATTTTTTTATGCATAGACAATTTAAACCATGCAGTTTTCTCAAGACTTTAGTAAAATGGAAATGTTTTATGATATTGTCACCAAATCAAAGCTGTAACAAAAATTGATGTTGTAATTCTATATTTAATAACCACTTTTATTACAACAGTTTCATCCCAACATATTGCAGACATGGCATCCCTGTGTGCAGCTCTGCTTATACAGTAGTTTGCAGGATCATGAATGCATTTCAGATGAATTGTCATATGAACTCTGTATAGTCGCTGGAGGGTCTCTTCCCACTGAAACATAAGCCTGTGAAAAGCCTATGAGTGAGCCTCTGTAGCACATAAACAGCTGCTCTGTTATGTTTTGTTGTAGTGTAGCACTACCCAAATTCTCACTCACCAGTCAACAACTGGAGTGCAGGGACAATGTGCACAAACAAATTCACCCCTCTTACAGTACCTAATGTCAACAACAGCAGCAGCACAGCAGTCTTGATTGGCAGTGCTTTAGCCATGTGCTTAATAGGCTCAAATGGCTCTTTAGAAAATATTTGGAGAATCTGAGGCAGTTTGCACTGAGGCAGGCAGGATGTATCATTGGACATTTTCTCTGCCCCCTGCAGAAAACACTTCAGAAGATTGTAACTATACCTCCCCCAGAAAACATCATGACAAGATCACTGTATGTTAAGGCATACACTCTAAGTTGAATTTGACAGCCGCCAGCAGGTGTTGAAAAAAAAGCAAAAACAAAAACAGACCATGCAGCTGAACTCCACAGTGGTAGAGAAGGGATGAGACCATCTCAGCCAAAGTGCATGACTGAGCACATCAACCCCAGGAGGAGGATGGTCCATGGGTATCAGTGATCACCCCAGACAACATAACATGTCCTGTCAATACATCCACCTCCACTTACATGAACAGAGTGCCAAATCCTGTCCACTATGTTAGGATCAGGTTGCAACTTCCACTTACCTGACAGAGGGACCACGCTAGAATACAACAGGTGTGTCATTCTGCAGGTGGGCCCAAAGTTGTGAAGTGGAGGTTAGAGAACATGCTGTGCAAGCCACTGGCTCTCTCCACCAGATCAGCCCATAAAGGGCCACATTTGAAAAGACTGGTGACAAACCAGTCAAACCAATGAATGTTGGAGGAACTGCATGCTTGAGGACAATTGTCCACATTGTCCGCTCAACAATGGTTGAGTGGGCAATGGCTTGTGCTCAAATACATCCCTTTAACATCTAACTATAGAAAATAATCTTACCTCTACTCTAATAGTACTTTTGCTCTATGTCGCCAGTTCTCAAAGATGTCCACATGACACCTGAGTAAAACACAATCATCAACAGAGGGGGCAGGCTGGCGACAGAGTGAGTCCAAAGTAAAATAACTTGTTCGACCCTGTGCAACTGGTTGCTACTGGCTAAGAGCTGGAAAAGATTAACAAGCCTCCCTGACAGTGATTCTTCTGTTCGAATACACCGAAATTGATTTCTGAAAGAAGTGGAGGCTATAGTGAGAGAGTATGTTGCCTCCTCCACTAGAACCCCTATGACTATTGGACAGGGAGTTTTAAGAGTTTGAAAGAGGAGTGAAGGAAACTATCTATGTTAAGCTAGAGAGACTATCTCTCAACTGAGGAGGAGGTCTCAGACACCATTTATCTCCAACCTACAGTGCTGTCCTGTCATCTTTTCCCAGGAAACTGAACCATTCACTCTTGCCCTATTGTGACCCCAGCAACCATCGTTCACTCCTGGACTCAGGAGACTCCACCAACACTAACAATGGTCATCACACCAGGGGCACTAATGAGCCAGTGGTATCAGTGACCTGGATAAGAGTCCCCCACAGGCTAACTTCCTGGGAACAGATAGTCAGAACTGAAGAAACTTCTTGGATGTGAAGTGAAAATTTTTCAACAATGTACATATCAGTTCAGTTTTAAGAGGGACAGCTAAGCAGCCGCTAATGCTGTGGTTGGGAAGTAAAGTGGGGGGAGAGTTGAGACTGGGGTTGAAGGTTTGGGCTCAAGAGGGCCACCACTACTTTCTGCCTTGATGTCATTCCATTTGAACTGCAGCTCTAGACAGTCATGGAAAAGACTCCAATGCTGCCAGTGCCTTGCAGGAGAAAGAGCCAAGTAGTCACTGGAATCTGGTGGCAGAGAAGGACTCACAGGAATTGACAGTGGTGACCAGTATTTTGTTAGTGAAGTGTCAGAAAATGCTGTCCTCCACAACATTGTCAACTTCAGGCACTGAGGAAAATGCACTTTATATGTCGAGAAGCCATAAAGTGAGTAGGCCCATCCTGGTGAGTATATGCACATAAACTTCAGTGCACTGAGGCAACTTGGTGATTATTTAAGCCAAAGACAGAAATCTCTGTTCTCTTTTCAAACCAGTTAAGCCCCATTGTCTAGGGAGTGACATCATTATTATATGATTTGTAGTGATATTTGTATATGGTGAACACTGACAATTTGCTTATTTGATATGTTTTGTTTTGTTTTGTTTTGTTTTTCAAACAAAATCATCAAGCTTTCAGGAAATTACATGTATTAATGCTCTGGAAGTGTTCTCAAAAAATTAATAATTGCACAAAGAAGAATAAGAGAGAGAGAGAGGAAAAAAAAAACTCTTAGATATCCACTCCCACTCCCTGTGCATTTGTGAGGAGAATTATGAGTCCTGTCATGGGCCAAGGGTCTGATCTTGTCAAGAGGAAATCCCTTGGCATATGATTTAGCGTTTACTGATCTGATGCTGAAGCAGAATCCTTCAACAGAGAAGAGGTATTGTTCTTCTCCTCAGAGAAGAGAAAGCTCCAGGAAACAATCACAGTCATCTCCAGCTGCCGTCCCACAGGCTGGTGAGTGTGATGAGTCATGCAGTGAACATGCCTGTCTCTTGTGTATGATGCCAGGCTGAAGATGACAGGTGTAACCCACTTTCCCCATCTCCTCTAATGTCTTCACGTCTCGTGCATTAGACATGGCACAGCATGGTGCTTTCAATTTTAGACAAGGATTTGCAACTCCTTCAGAATGTCTCCAAACCTTTTTTTTGTTTTGTTTTTTTTACTAAAAAAAAAAAAAAAAAAAAAAAAAAAAAAAAACACTGTTATTGTTGAATACATTAATTTATCCTCAGCTTTACGGCAAATTACATTTTGATTCTGTCAGCATGAAAAGGCATTAATCAAGTGAACAAACAGCACATCATGTACTATTGCTGTTCTATTGTGATGAATAAAACCGTAGTACATAGTCCAGTGCCTCACTCAAAGGCATTCCTTCTCTACTAATCACTGCTGAATCTCATAGGAGGACCTGACAGGGGTGGAACGAGACAGACCACAGATGCAATGGTGCTCTCCTGATGCTGTGATGGGCTGATAACACCCCCTGCAAGTGGATATTATCTTATTGCTACACAGCCCCCATTACACTGTCACCAGGAAGATCCCTGCTCTCCTGCTCCTACTTGGCTAAATCAAATCATAGTCAGCATTAAGGACGTAATCATGCCTCTATCATGGAGCAGCATCAGGCTCTCACTGCACTCTAAAAAACTGGTGGCTCAGGGCGCAGGTGGCTCTGCTTAGATTGAAGACCAGCAAGGAAGCACAATGCGACTCCACGATATGTACAAGGGAGATTCTTGAGATTTCTATATAGGCTTTCGTAGGAGAAAGTGGGATCTAGTCAGCTCTCACTACACGTCTTCATGTTTAATATCACATATGGCGTTTGGTGGACATTTTTTATCTAAAATACATGAAAGCATTGTCAATATTTATTTATTTATTTATGGTACAGCTGGCCCTAGTAGCAGCCACTGTTTGTGTCAGTTCAGGTGCCATTTTCTACCTCACTTTTTCTCTTTTTCCATAAAGTATGGCCATTCTGTGGTCTCTTTGTTTCCCATTCATTTCACCTTCTTTTTTTCTCTATCTCTCACGTTCTTTTGTCATGCTTTTTAAATTTTCCCTGATTCCCTCCACTGTCATGCCACTCTCTCGCTCTCTGAGCAGATGCAATTTATTCTCCAAGTAAAACATGAATAATTCATTCCTCAAAAGAGATGTCAGCCACTTAATTATACTTTCTAAACATTTATTTTTCTTCACTCTTCGCTCTCTCCACTCCAACCATGCTTTCAATGGACAAAAGGTTTGGGTTACAGACCAGGTTAATTGATGTCGGTGAAGATTCTCAGTCATCCAAGTTTATTGATTACCAGGCTAATTGAATCCTTCAAGATTTGCACCCACAGTAGTTAACCACTCACATGAGTATTATCTGTCTTCTTTGGTTCTGATTGGTCTGTATGGACAACATTCAGTCTTGAGTAAAATTTTAAATCACTCTTTTGTCACAAATGTGGTGGGTCTGCATACCACTGAATTCAGGAATCACTCGCTGGCAGCAGTCTGTATAGTGTAGAAAGCACTGTGTCACGGTGACACAGCCTGTAAAGTAGAATAAATAGTTTTCCTAAAATTACACTGCATATCTTAGTGTCTCCATATTCCACCAGCCCAGGGTAAGTCCCATTCACCATAGTAGCACCATTTACAACCTACAGCTGTGTGACACAGGATTAGGGGTGTTTTCTTGGCATTACATCACATTACATCTCAAAGATGCAGCTTCCTTAACACAGTGCTATACACTAAACTATATTAACTGGCGGACTTAGGTGAAGATTAAGAATGACAGGAGCAGCTACTTTTGGGAGTGGCCAGTAATTATCTCTCAATCCATGGCACCTATTTTTTTTTTTATATTTACAATACTCTGGGTGCCTTACAAAGAAAGAGTGGATAGGGTATTTCTTGATCAAGGATGGGATTAATTAGTGTTTACAGACAACATTGGAAATTGCAACCTTTTGTTCGCAGGACAGTCATCTCTAACTCACCCTGCCATCAATTTTCTACATTTTAAATATAACACCAAAAAAAAACAAAAAACAAAAAAACAAACATGCATTTTGATATTATGCCTAGCACAGCAGGTTCACAACATCATTTAGGAGGTATTATTACATAAACACAGCTAGGGAATACAGCAAAACTTTCAGATTCAGTTTCTGCATTACATCATCAACTCTGAAATAACTTGAATGGTACTCTCTGACATTCTTGGGGATGAATCAAAGGACCTGGTGACTAGAACAAATTCTCAATCCACTGCTGCAGTGATTCAGTTCCTTTGTCTAAATGCTGCACTGGAATAGACGGTGTCACAGCAATATGGCCTATCCATTATGTTTGAAGCTATTGACGTAGTTTCAGAGGCAGGACCACACCTCAACCACACTACTTCCGACATTCCTATATCTTCCTAAACGTCTCCTTTCTTTCCTTTCTCATTATTCTACAGATTCTCCTTCAAAGCTTCATCATAACACAACGAGCAAACCCAAAGACAAAAAACAAGCAACTAGATTCAACCATCATTCAGTCCACGCATCATCTCACTCTCATTCAATAAACCTTTAAATGCCTTTCACTGATGGTGAGGTCCTTGCTGGTGAAAAAATGACTCTCATACACCTTAGTGAATTAATATTACTACTATTACCACTAGTACTACTAAGGAGAAGAAGAAGAACAGGAAGAGGAGGAACAAGAAGAATGATATGCAAAATGTATAATAACTCAGTATTTCAAGAATGGAGAAGGAAAAGCATACGAAAGAAGGAGGACAAGGCAGTGTAACAGGGTTCAGATTTTTGCCATCAACGAGGCCTCAACTAATGAATAGAGCTCTCACTGTAAGCCAGAATCAGCCTTAAGCTCCTCAACTTGTCGACAGCTGTGTCCTCAGTTTGATTGTATTGGGAACTCTTTACTTCCTATCAGCCAGTGCCATTGTACATTATTGCTGACGACAATAGGCATCATGCAAGTCATCAATAAATAGATGAAAACAAACAGTCAGTTTGAATAAGAAAAAAAAGCAAAACACAGAAACTGCCTGTTACATTTGTTCTCTGACAGCAGCATTGTTTTCTCAAGTGCAACCACTGTTGTCCTCTGATGACTATTCAAAGGGTTTTTCATTGGAGGATTGAAATAAGGGAACAAAAGGTCTCTGGAGCCTGTTCACCCACGAATAATCTGCTTTGGGCTTCCCATTAACTATTCCCCAAGGAGCCATGTTTAATTGCCAAGTGTTAATTAGAGATTTAGATGGGAAGGGCTGTAGCATCCCAGTGCCATTTCCCTCTAAAGCCATTTGGGGTTAGCATGTCACAACACGCTACGTATATATAAGTCCCTCCTGGGCATCCCTGCTTTCATCACCAACTACCTGCTGGAACATTGAGAAGGCAAGAGCAAGGGGCAGAAAAAAAGGCAAACACATATCTTGTGCATATTGCCATGGTCACCATCATCCTGCCCCTGGCTTTGGTGATTTATATGTGGAATGGCATGTCTGTCTGTTACTGAACAACAGTTTGCTCAAATTGTTTCAGGGATTATGGTACAAAGCCCAGTTAAGAGCCAAACTTGAATCCCCCCTTGAAAAAATGCATTACAAAGGGGGGATTCATGTAGTGCATGACACTTTGTCATTTAGACCATTCAAAGCTCAGTGGAAAAAGAAAATGTGTAGTAGAGCAAATGACATGGATGACATCACATCAGTGTTCTTGGAATGGGGAGCATTTGTGGTCAAGATAGTTGGGTTGTCCTCATTTTACTAGTACGAGCAAGTCTGAGCTCTCATGCAGGGTTTTGTTTTATTCATTAGTGGCTGATTTTAATAAATTCCACATATCTGCTAAGAAACCTGATTGGGAAAATCTCAAATGGATCAGAACACTTGCACCTGGTCAGCCAGATAAAACAGATCACAATTCACCTACATTTTTATGAGATTATCTCTTTTGTTTGGTCTCCCGGTCTCTATGTATAGAAACAGGGCCTTTCCATTGTAGAGGACCATGCTAATAGATAGGCAGAGGCTTACAGAGTTAGGCTGCCAGGCATATGCACAGTCACATGTGCAGCCAGCCAGCCTGAGCACCCAATCTCCACAGATGTAATTCTCTTTGTGTGATAATGGGCCTCAACATGCGTGAGAGAAGAGGGAGGAATCCTTGGGGGAAACTGGCAGATGTCTAACCTTTCCCAGCACACACCATCTCATAGTGTTATGTAGTGGAGTTGCCGGCACGGTCATACAAGGGTTCAGTGCAAGGTGGTGTGACCCCAGCACATTAGTGAAATGTTTTACTCTCATAGATGCACTGTTAAACCACTGGTAAGGAAAATTATATGGGTAAAAGTAAGAGAGGAGGTCACTTAAAGTAGCACAAACATTAAACTACATTTCCAAGAAAAATCATTCAGATTTTGTATTGGTTTTATAATGAAATACCAATTTCAGCATGGCCTTTGTAATTTCTTCAAAGGCTTGAGAATAGTGCATTTTTAGCTCATGTGAATATATTCATAATAAATTATGATAAACCGTAGAGTAACGCAGTTCCATTGATGGATTGTCCAGTAGTTGTTGGACATAAATTCTTCCAAAGTTTGATAATGATAAAAATTCCTTTAAGCTCATATCAACAGATCTCAGAAACATGATAAAAACTAAAAAAAAAAATCACAAAAGATACTCACGTTATTACACTCAGCTGAAAATTAAATCAAAGTCAGAGGAGTAAATATATTTGAATAAATATTCAAACAGATGCAAGATTATAGAGTTAAAATAAAATTTTAAAAAAATGAATAAGGATGGATAAATAAATAAATAAATAAATAACAAATGTACTCAATAGGTTGCTTTCACATGACGTCACATTGCTGCATCGTGAGAGCACGAAATTCAGATGGAGGGCAGGAACTGAAGTAGCTTAATTACTGAGGATTGCTGTCTGAAAAAATGCCCATGTTTTGTGTAGTTTACAGCTGCTCCAAACGTTCTAACCGAGAAAAGGAAAAGGGGTTTTATAGAGTACCAAGGACTGTCGTTCACAAAGGTGAAAAATGTAAAAAGCTCACAGAACAACGCCGTAAAAAGTGGATTTTAAATCTACGTCTGCGGTCGGGAGGAGCACAGTCTGCTAATGTCCATGTCTGCAGCGACCACTTCGTCAGAGGTATGTTAGCTAGGTAACTTGGTTTTTGTGGCTGTGTTTATATAGCACTATGTTGTCGTTAAATGCTCATTTACTTAGTAACGATTATTAAGTTACCGGTAGTCTGATATGGACTTCATTGGGTCTTTTTAGGCTGCCCTAGCGCTTTGGGTGACGTTGAGTCGGTAGACTGGGCTCCGACGGTCAACCTTGGTTACCAAAAAACTAAAACGACTGTCAGGCTAATGTCGTCGTTAAGATGTGTGGCATGTTTGTTGACATTATAACACTCAACACACTCAGGAGCAGGAGGAACACTCAGGAGCAAGATAATCTCATTCAAGGCACTGCATGTGCCTTGGATTGAATTTAGCGTTGTGAAGTCACATATGGATTTCTACTCTCTTGGTTTACACATACAGTCTCTTTTTGAGTTCAGTTGAGTTACAAACGAGTAGAAAACAGTGCTGAAACTGTGCACAGGACTGGGAATGGGCATATGTTTTAAGTAGAGTGAAAATAAATCTAAAACTATCTTTCATCTCAGTGGGCGCCACAGTTCAAGGCCTAGTATTTAGCATGATTGCTGGGCTCTTTACTTTGTGCAACAGTTAACAGCCTGCCTGATTCCTATTTAAGAGCTCATTTAAGTCTGCTTGCTAGCTTCTGACAGCCCAAGCATTTATCACATGGTGCCACATTGTAATAGAATTCTCTATTCAGAACAGATTATACCCAGGCTTTCTGATGATAATTTTCGCCGTCTTTGAGAGCAGAGTGAGCACTCTATTTATTTATTTATTTTTTCTTTCCTCATCCCCCCTATGCACAGTCCTGAGCTTCCTCCATAGACTGGTTCCCTCTGTCTTCATGCCTCGGAAGGGTTTGACTGTTTCCTGTCTCTAAACTCAACTGTCACCTGGACGTCACCCCCGCTCTGTCAGCGTGCCAGTGGGACAGATGGCCTCTCATCTTGGCCATACAGCCTTGTGTATGAGAGCTCAGGCTCTACCTTTTACAGCTCATTTAAAGTGAATAAATGCCAGAGCCGGTGTCACATCATAACCAGCGAGTAGTTAAATGGGCAGATAAACGTGGCATGTTGCTGCTTGGCTCAGTACTGATCTCCTCTGTGTTATCTCCTCTGTCCCTGTTCACCAACTAGCTGCGATTAGTCCCCTGGTCTGTTTCTACACCCTTAGTGACAATAATTGGGGTCAGAGTTTGTGTTACCTCTACTGGGTGTTTACTTATACTACTCCCACCACTTCTACACCAAGGGTGCAGGTTTTACACGTTTTTTTTTGGATAGATAGATAGATAGATAGATAGATAGATAGATAGATCTTTATTGTCATTGCACAATCATATACGCTATAATAATGCAACGAAATTAGGGCTCGGTACTTTCGGTGCAGGGCAGAATAGAAAGCATCGTGCAACCTGCTAGTTGAATAGCCGAGTCTCTGATATCAGAAAAATGCAACAAAATGTCTGTTTGTTTGTTTGGTACCTTGGATTACACACCATTTAAATCTGCAGACACCCTATAGTCCTATTTCTCCTGGTGTCATAATCTTCCAATCCAACTGAAGTGCAATGTTTTCTTCAACATTCAAACCCAGAGGTCTTTCCTCATAATGGCACTATGAACATAAGTCAGAGTCCAATCTAAAAGTGAATACTGAGATATTGGTAATTTATGCAGAGGTAAGGACTGCCTACCTAAAATATTTAGCATGTCCTCTGGTCACAAGATGTAGGTGACCCGCTTACACCTCTGCTGATGGGAACTGAAGCCAGTAATTACCCAGTACTGTTCCAGGGTCCAGAACATGGAACTGAAATGTCGGAAACTATTTACACTCAGCTTATGTATTGGATTGGATAGTTGTGGGATTTTAGGTCAGTGTGAAAGGCCCAGGTTAAATGGCACACATGACAGAATCACATATGGATACACAAAGCACAGCACATCCCATAGCTAGATCGCTAACATTCCTTTCACTCTTTCACTCTTCCTTTCACTTAACTTGTTACCCACGTGGCAATTTTCATTTTGTGATGAAAAGAATGATGGGAAAACAAAAACAAGCTAATTGTGGGCTTAGATATAGACTGCATGCAGTTAAATGTTTGACTTCATAAACTGGTGGTGTATGGAAATTAAACATCTGAGTCTGAGTTTTGCTGTCTTGCTGACAGCATCTCTGGAATAATAACATGGGTGTGTTTGGCTGCCGCCTCTAAACACAAAACTCCAGGCTGCAAACTGCAAAGAGCCATTAAGGAGTGCCAAAAGCCATTAAGAACGACTGGTGGCATTTCCAGCATTTCCTAACAGGCCAAATTGTATAATTCTTCATATTTCATCGTCTGTAATCGGCAGCATCAGCTATGCTTTGTGTTGAGTCAGCATGGCAAATTAAGTATTAAAAGAGAGTGTCTCCAAACAGTATAAAACCAACAAAGGCAGTGCAGCCCAGTTCAGCTCTTGTACTTGCAGCAGAGCTGTGGGTAAACACATTTACAAATGTTGATGCTTTAAAAGTTATTAAAAACTACACTGCAATGCTCTGAAGCATCAAACATGCTGAATAAATAATTGCTGACTTTAGTGCATCCAAAGTAGAGTTTAAAAAATCTTATGAGGGTATTATAGTGAGCCTGCAATTGAAAACTAAAGAACAAAAGAAACTGTTTAAAGTGCTCAATAAAATAACATTTCTTATTCATTACCTCTGCCAGTGGAGTTGTACGAGGATTATATTTTTGCCCCATTCATCTGTTTGTTTGTTTGTTTGTTTGTTAGGGGGATATCTCAGAGAGTTAGAAATGGAATGGATTTGAATGAAACTTGTGAGAGGTTGTCCTGGGTCAAGGAAGAACTGATCACTTTTTCACACTGACTGGCCAAAATGGGGCTGGCGACAGTGGGTGAGGATTCATATAAAAACACAAGAAATGTCTGAACAGATTCACACAACACCATGAAACCTTGTGGAGAGGAAGAACTGATTCACCTCTTCACACTGTCAGGCCAGATGGGGGTGTGGCACTGGGCATGATTAACATTTGGTGAAGATCCAACATGTGGAAATGGCATCTCTTGACAATTGCGTAGTGTTGGCAGGGGTATGTGCTCCACTGAGGGCTGTCTAGTTTGAAATTAAGTTTAGCTAGACCACCTGAATAATTTATGTTGTCTAATTTATGAAAAATGTTATGGTTAAAAAGAGGTATTTGGTTGAATGGTTTACAAAGAGGTGCACCAAGGTACTGCAGTCTAGCACTTTCTCTAGGAAAAACCTCCATACAGTAATTCCCTGTAGGAATGAATCATTCTAAGGAATTTAGTGACCTCTTTTCTCCTTCGTTCTTGTTTATTTTATCAAAAAACCTCCAGTGAATTGTATGCCCTAAAAAGCAGCAGACAGTGCCATGTTGTATTATCCCACGTGTTATCACATACATATATCATTTATAGTATATAGCTTACATCATTCATATCATGTGATTTGTATGTGCAAATAAACTGTACTTATTGCTGGGTAGGTTACTCTCAAAATTTCATCCAGCACAGATTACACATTATTGGTTAAGATTAATCCACAGGAATAAACCAATTCAGCAAAGTTATATGGAATTAAGCAATATATCTTGACATACACACTCTAAATTGCGTAGTATTTTTTTTTTTCCTTGCATTGTAAACATCATTTCAGTGTGTCTAAAATGATGTTGCTGTCTACAGTCTCACAGTTCAGATGTCTTTTGTTCGCATCACTTTTGGAATAATCCAGCAAGAAATGACCCATTTTTGTCTGCAATCTGAGTAACATGTATTTTGTTATTATTGTTATTATTATTATTATTGTTTTTAATACCTGTACAGTTCCATCATTTTGTGCATTTCTGTAATCCCGCTGCACATAATCTGTTAGTACTCCCAAACCCATTATGTACTGAATGTACTTGAATAAAGTTGTTCAGATTTGAAGCATCTAAGTTACCTTGTGGTCTAAGTGTCCATCCTGAGACAGAGAGTTTTGAGCTCATACTGTGCCTAATAACTCAATACTCAACATCATAAAACTGCCCTGAAGGCAAGGTACAAACAGAATGTGAGAAAACATATGGTGTGAAAGGTATCAACGTTAAAATATGAAATCAAGTAACAAGGAAAAGCATCTTTACGTTTTTGAGAGATGTTTTTGATTTGGTGTTTGAAAGCGCTGAGCTTGTAGATTCTAGTTGACTCCCTAAAACACCATATTGTGTTTTAGGACTAAGGGCCTCAATGCAATATAAATCATAAATTTATAAATCAACACACTCATCAGTGAGTGATATAGGACATGGTCTCCACTCGGTTGCCCTCTAATGTAAAGATTCAGTTCCCTTACTACCAGTCAGTTTCTGTTGCTGGCAGAAACACAAAACTAAAAACAGTCTATTAACCAGCCTATTCTTTCTTTCTTTCTTTATTTATTTTTACCCGTGTCGCATTGCCTATATGGCTGAAAACAAAGTCCACACACATACTGTAGCCATCACATCTTAGCCTACTCGCTCAAAGACATATTCAAGACATCACACACAAGTACCACACCATGCTCTAACTAATGAGACATTGTAAAATAACTCTGTCTCCTTTCCAGCCTCTGATAGGCCAGATATGTCTGTATGAAGACTTGGCTGGTCGGCATTTGGTTGCTGCAGCTGTGGTGGCTCAGTCAGCTGATTTCTCCCCAGGCTGGGTCCCTGGAGATATGAACAGCTGTCCCCTTCATGATGGCTCACTGGCGAGCAGAAAGCAGCCACCTCTCTTCCCAAAGCTCTGGGGATTGACCAATAGATTGTCTGCATCTTGTGCATGTGTGTGTGTGTGTGTGTGTGTGTGGATTAAGGTATTAGCTTGACACGAAAAAGCACAGCTAAATCTCCAGGAGCCAGATCCCATTGTCACACAATACTGATGCAAGGGCCAACAACAAAAGGTCTGTGTGTCTGTGGGAAGTAACCTTGATAAGAGTAATAGGAGAGTGTAGGAGTGGGTGGTCCAGTGGAAATGACTGCTATCTAGCTCCCACAGCTAGATGAGCAAGGCAGTGAAAGTTTTTTTCACTGAGGCATGCAGAAAGATAAATGAGAGAATCCATACTCTTAAAAATTAATTGCAATCTCTGGTAATAACCTTGGAGGCTGGAGGAGAACAGGGGAGCCTTTCTGGTTGGCTGGGGGATTCTTAAGGCGCCTTAGGGGGGTGATCCCAGGGATGGCAGCAAATGGCTGTGGTACCACATGCTGACGGGTGCTGAGGCAGGCCAGCTGTTCAACTTACTTGGCAGCAAAACATCTCTAAAGCAGGGCAGCAGATGAGACCGAACACTCAGCTGGGAGTTAGTCCGCTCCCCTCTCATTAAACAGCTACTTAGATCAGCAGCATTAGCCATGTACCCACTTGCACGACATACAACTTTTTATTATTTTTCACATTTTTACTTGACAAAGGCACAGCTTTTCTCTTTATGAAACTGCACCAACAAAGGAACACAGATACATGCGCATACAGAAGACAGACCGATTATGTAAGCTCATACTGTTTGGCTGTCTGACTGGTTAGTCTCTTTGGCTTTAACAATACCCATACGTCTAGTCTTATAGCACTGAGTATGTGTACATGCACTGCCAAGTAAATGTGGAAGACTGCCCCACATCTGAAACAGACAGATCCACTTAATCCTAACTTCATGAACCCTTAACCCCTAATACCACTTTGGAGTGGTATTTAGTGTTTCCCACAATTCATCAGGAGTTTGACTGCCAAAAGGAAGGAGTAACAATAAAACATTCCTAAGTAAGTTATATTAACCTATTGCAGACTCTCTTATTGGGCAGTTTGCCCAATATAAATTAAGCAAATGTGATTAATTGCTTGATTATTTATTTATGTCTCTATTTGCTTACTTATTAATATAATTAGTTATGATTTTGGCTGACCCAGTTGTTTTAATGCTTGAATCGCCAACTGGGTCCTTTAATTTATATATCTATTCAGAAAATATATTGTCTTCATGCTATTCTTCAGTAAACAAGAAGTAAATAAAAGTAACAACTGCAATCATATTCCTTTAGACAAATATGAGAATAATAATAATAATAATTAAAAAAACAAAAACAAAAAAAAAACACTGAACACTTGAGGTCTTCATGTCTACTTGTACACTGTAGCCAGTTTCTGGAAATACAGTCAAGTGGCCACTTGGATGAAGAAAAAGCACAAAGTCTGGGTATTGGGAGAAAGCCCCTCTCTCTCACTCTGTCTCTTCCCTTCATTCATGGAGCAAGGTCTCCAGTGACTCTGCATCTCTTCCCAAGGGTTCTTCCTCTCCCATCTCCCCCTTCCCACAGCCTAGCAGATCAGCTCATTATCGCCCATGCTGGGCACAGTGGAACAGGGCTTGGCCCTCTCAGCCAGCTGCCAGGGCTTCCTTTCCCTGAATGAAGGCTGTGGCTCTGGTCCCCATAACACACTGTCCCACAGAAAGGCAGCCAAGCACAGGATTTTCAGCAAGCAGGAGGTGAAAAGAGGTAGACACCTGCATCAATCTGCCCTCATTTTTAGGGCTTGAAACTCAGCTCGACTCAGCGTGTGCTGGATGATTGTGCTTTCTCGACTGCCACGCTATACAAGAAGTAGTTACTAATTTCCACTATCTAGAATAATGCTAACTACAGAACAGGTATTTTGGACTCACAGTTGTGCTAGGTGATATAGATGATACCAAAATCACAAATTCTGACATCGATATGTTAGCAATATATATCACAATATGACTCGTGTATGTAAAATCACACGTTACATAATCAAATCAATGCTGATCTATTTGACCTGAATGGTAATGTTAGGTGTGATGTTAAACAAAACTCATGTTCTTATAATATTCCTTAAAATGTTTCACACCTAATTTTATCAGTTTTTTCAACATTTGTTAACTTGTTATCATTGATTTAGAGCAGCAGATGAATATAATGGATGATGATGATGATGATGATGATGAGTTATCGCCAAGCAATAAGTTCAATACAATTTGGCTATAGAACATCTTTTAAACTCTGAAGCTGAATAAATACAATAAGAGGCCACATGTGTTCTATCCCACTGCCACTGTCCTCTCCGCCATGTGAGTCCAGATACACAGCCATCAGCAACTCGTCAGCTTGACTCACCTTCTCCTGGTACTGCCGTCGAGAAGAGTCTAGAGATTGGATTAGTGCGGTGGCGTGGCCCACAAACATGGCATAGCATGTAGCGCCCACGATCATGCTGAGGATGGTCAGCCACACGTCTGTCATGCCCACCGGTGGGTACATGCCATACCCAATACACAGCATGTGGCTCATAGCTTTGAAAAGGGCGTAGGAGTACTGCTGTCCCCATGTGTCATTCTAGACGAGGTAAGAGGGAGAAGAGATAAGGGTGAGTTAGGGTGACAGAAGGGGACATTCAAAGGCTCTCTCGCTCTCTCTCTCTTCAACTCTCTCTGTTTCTCTTGCTCACTCTCTATGTATCACTCTCACACAAACAAGATAGGGGCGATGGTGGCACATTAAAGGTCAATGAGCACTCTAAACAGCACATACACACACGTACATACGCACAGGCGATGACTTGAGAGAAAACCGGTGGCAGATGTCTTCTTCAGATTGTTTCACTTTGGACAGAGCAACTGGCAGAGTGGCACATATTTTTCAGTATGCAAACATTTGGAGCAAGCAGACATTCGGGCAGGAGCCCAAAACACAGTCCTGAGAATGGGCGGATGGAGCATAAGACACTAGAGGCTTCCAAGGCAGAAAGTAGGTCAGCTATTTAGAAAAAAAGTGATTTCTCTGTGAATTTTCTCGTTTGTAGATAAATTGCTCTTTTCCTTTAGATTCCGGTGGTGGTTCATAGCAAATCAATATCAACTCTCTCCTGGGGGTGACACGTCCAAATTGCTTTCAAACTCATTTCCACAGTGGGAAAACCTGAGAGATAGCAATGTTATTAGTGCCTCCTAAAAAGGTAAGGAGCGATGTCCCAGCAAGATAATGGGACAGCTACTGTAAAGGAAGACAAGAGTGTCCTATAATGATCCTAATCAGGACCAAACCAACCATGGTTTGGTGTATCAATATGAACATCCTCTTTGTCTATCTGGCAAGAGAAGCCGACAAACATGAGGAGCTGTCCGTCAGTGAGACACACTGCCCCCGAGGCTTGAATTAATTCAGAAAGATATATTTGTTATTGTGTCACATTGAGGATCATTCTTCTAAGTAATGCAATTAATTAGCCTGTGTTTACCAAGTGAAACAAAACAAACCCCATTTTGATTTTAATAAGAGACTGCATCACCCAGCAAAGATTTTAAACCAACTGCACTATGTGAGCTCTTCCTCACACACTAGTTGTTCTAAATGCACTGGACTGCTACAGTATTTGAATGCAAAAAGCTGAGAATGAAGCCAATGCCACCTCTTTGGAATTCATGGAAACAGACTTTACACTGTAACAACATAAACATGAGAAGAGGTGCTAACCTCGATACAACCTGCATGTATCTTTACTAAAATCATCTTGAGAGACTGGTATTAAAACAACTGAAATATGGAAGACAGACAGGTTTTTGTTGATATCACCAAAGTACAGCTTGTGATGAATAATACAATACAGTGGTGAAATCTCTGTTTGATTTCAAAAATATAACAGGAAAAATTATCTAAATGTCATTTTAGGATACTCTCAGTTTGGTCTGGGTGATGTATCAATATTACATCTCATAATAATCTCATAGATAATATATAATAGTATCATAGAGTAAAGGAATGCGATTTCCAGGACTGGCTGATTTAGTTGTTGCATTATTTGCCTCTATCAGTTTGGTCATCATATCCACCTTACTAATGACAGTTAACCAAAAACCTAAATATCGTAAGTTCCAATAGCCATCTCTACAATATCGTCATAATACTGACATTGAGGCATTTGGGCAAAGATGTTGCGATATTTGATTTTGTCCAGATCGCTGAGCCCTACTCTCAGTTTGAACAAATTGTTTTACATGTAGGAGACAGTGAGAGTCACAGTGCTCTCTATGCACTCTGAGATGATGTTAGAGGGGTAGAGATGTATGATGATCAAAATGTATCATACTCTGAGCAATGTACAGCAAATGCACTCATATGACAGTTTTTGTTTTTTTGAAAGTGAAAGATCAACATACAGTTGAATTCAAGTTGGTTGGTGCACAGTTCAAAATTGGCTTGGTATTCTTAAGGGGTCACTTCTTAAAGAGAAGCCTATTACATACTGTGAATGAATTTAAATCAAGGTACTAAGGACTGTGCATATTTCTGCAAAAAAAAAAAATAATAATAATAAAATAAAATAAAATAAAAAATGCAGTGCTATTTTCTGGTTGTCATTGTCCCCACCTTATCCATTGATTTTCTGTTTTCTCCAAGTGGCTCTTTTTCTTTTGTTTTCTCTCTCTGTTCCTTGTTTGTCGACATATTTCCCTTCCTGGGTCCCGCAGTCCTGCCCTTCTTGCTCTCTCCTGCAAACCTGTTTAGTATCAGTCTCATCAACCATGCTCCTTGTCTTCTCTGCTCATTAGTCCACTCCCAGCTAATCAGCTCCCTGTCTATCCTCCTGGCCAGCCACCTGTCCTGTACTTGAGCTTTCAGTCCAGTCTTTGCCATTCCTGTTTCTGCTGTGGTTCCTGTCATCAGTTTGTAGTGTGAATTCTTTGGTGTATACTTGTTGTTGTGTCAGTTGGTCTGTCACAAAATGCTTTACTTTGCTTTAATTCCTCTCTCTACAAGGAAGCAAGTCGGATACATCAGTACAACAATGAGGCCTGCCTCAAGGCTCAGTTCTTGATCCACTTCTTTTTTCCATTTTTTATCAGTGACCTCCTGTGAATGTTGTGTAGATGGGTGGATGTGATACAGTCACTACCTACTCTCCTAAAGGGGTCGTGCACCCACATGACGCAGATACAGGAAATGACTCTACCATCTCTCCTTTAAACTGTTTCTGGTATCAGAATGGTATCACATGCCCCTTGTCTCCCTTGCTCATTAGTCGGGGGACCCATTCATACATGCCAGGGTCTCACCATTAACTGCTCGACTGTATGTAATATTTGGCAATGTGTGAATAAACTCAAACTAAACTAAACTCAAACTAAGTCCCCTCCCAGTCAGTCAGCTTCCTGTCTGCTCTCCTGTCCCGTCACCTGTTCCTTACTGTCTCATTTATTCAGTATTTAAGTTAGCTTTCAGTCCAATTTGTCTGTTTCTGTTTTGGTTCCTGACATCAGTTCAAAGTGTTACCAGTTCTTTGTGTACCAGCAAGTTTTTGTTTTTTGTATTTTTGAATTCAAGTTCCAGGCAAAACTGCTGAGCTGATCTTCTGCCTCAGTCTGCACATCCTCTGCATTTGGCTCCACCTGCTTGACACTTATTTTAATTTGTTTAATTAATTGAGCATGAACTACATTAAGGCAATGAGTTACCTACCATACAAAAACTGAAACATTGTGATATAGACAATTGTCTTGACACATAAGTCAACAAGTAGGACACCACTAGCCAGCCTGCTATCTTTAAGGTCTAAATAGAAAGTAATTTAATCTCTTTTTAGCAGGAGAGGAGCATTGAAAAATGTCAGCTGTATGCCCCTTGAAGGAAGAAAGCTGCAATGGCCCCTGATGAAACAAGCCCTGTAATAAATCAGCTTTACCAGAAATTGGTGCTTATTTGTAACACTACACTACCGCGAGGACACCTACTACAGCTGATTCAGGGACACACCTCAGGTGTCACACAGTCCAGTTGTGTAACCAAAACAGAGAACTCAATTACAGAGGAGAGAGTGGTCATTATGAGTCAGGTCCTGACAGAAACTCTCTTCCAGCATGCCAAAATAGCTGCTGTGCTGACAATACAACAAAATTAAAGCACAGCATGAGTGCTCCCTGGAAGATTGTCAATACTCAGCCAATATTGATAAGAGCTGCCTGTCCTTCTTTGAAAATCATTATTTCATACAAAGCCTCAGTGTCTCCTTCCTTTCATCATATGGACAAAGCTAGGGAGCTCCACATGAATGGACAAAAAGAAAATCAGCAAATTGAATAAATGTGTGCGAAAGCAGCAGATAAAAAATATTTGATTTAGGCTTTGAAATGACAGATACATAGTGCAATCCTTCCCAGGATGCTGAGGGTTTTAGTACAGTAATTACAGAAGCTGATGGATGTGATAAGACAAAACCTAATCTGATTCAGACAGACAGGCAGGGAGACTCGGTGCTGGGGAAGCACTTACCACCATCTTGTTTTTGGACACCCAGCAGTCGGCAGGGAAGTCCTGCAGCATAGGCACTAGGAACTGCAGGCAGCCGTCCCAGTGGCACAGCAACAGCATCATGCCAATCAGATTGACTATCCTCACCATGGCGCTGGCCAGATCATAGGTCATGTGGAAGATCTGAAGGATAGAAGAGGTAAATAGGAAATGAGGGCAACATGGCTCAACATGCTTATGGTGAAATCCCTGAAATCTCTCTAAACTGTAATGAACACACAGATCATCAGGGAAGACTTGCCTTCCCTGCCCTCCTCCAACAACCTCTTGGTCTATTCTTTAGTGATAAGGTTTAAGTTTATTATAGGGATTGTTTACTTGACTTGTAAGTGGTATGTAGAGCAGTAGTGATGCTATCCTACTCTCCCCATTCTTGCTGTGCTGAACACTGGCTGGATGGCCACAATGCTAATCATTATACTCTTGCCATTGGGTAGAAACCCTGCTGGTTAGCTTTCTTAAAAATAACTACCCAAATCCAGTCAAATAAGATTTAACAGTACCTTTAGTGTTATTATCCTAAAATGAAATGCACATATGATCACAAAGTGTACACACACAATATTTTGCTCAAACTATCGTACCCTTTTTAGTGGATTTAGTTGATAATTATTTCCCCAACGGCAAGAGGCTAATAGCATTCGGCCATCCAGCCAGTATCCAGTGCAACAAGAACACTAAGAAGAGGATAGCATCACAACTGCCCAAGATACCAGCTAGGGCATAAGCAAAATAATAAGCACTTTTTTCAAAACAGGTAAACTGCCCCCTTAGTTTTATTTTTACAGGCACAGTACATATCAGTTTTCAATCGCAGTCCTTGGATGTGACGCTAAATAAAAAGTCAAGGTCACAGAGGGGATTTGTGGTATTGGAAATGAAGCAGGGTGGGTCAGTCCCTTCAAGACCACAATGTACTCAGTACCCTATAGGGACCTTGCCTGGAAAACCCACAGCTTGTTATGTAAAGAAAGAGATGAGCTGGTGGATGCAGATGCTGTTGTTCCAGGAATGGTCCGCTGGGGATGGTCACAGGGCCAACAGCCTGGGACCAAAAGCTTTGCTTCCCCACCCGCTGAATCACTCTTATCAGCCACTTAGCCAACTACAATAATGGTACAAGGGTAGAGGTGGCCGTGCTCCTATAGTGAGTGTTCACAGGCTGGGTTTGTTAATCCTAATGATAAATATGCTCATAAGGCGCTCCAGGACATCTGGGCTGGTGTAGATTTTAATGGCCTCAACCATTCAAAGCCTCTTAATCCCACTGAAGGCCACAGTGTTCACTGTTAACTGCTCCTCTCCTTATTAAAATCCACTCAGTGCTGTTTAAGGGCTTATGGCTGAGAAGGATATTCCAGCGCCACTTTGTTGTCCAGTGAGGGAAGCAGGGGGATGATGAAGAGGAGGAAGATGAAGACAGAGCCACACACATCCTCTACAGTCACTAAGTAACTTCCTTGTCCTGGCTTGAGCTTAGGACTTGAGCTTAGGCGAAAGCACTAGGCTTGTTTATCTATTTGTTGTTTCCGTCTGAATGCTTGCAAACATGTGTTCTGCGTATGAGTGTGTGAAGACAGAAGAGGCTTGCAGGGACCGGCGTCTTGTTTGTCTGGGACATTGTGTGTGCTGCTGCACCATCAAGTCACATCAGTTTAGTTCCATCAACAGTCTAGCATGAAGCCAGAGGTATGCCCACAATAATGTGCTTGGGTAAGGAGCAGAGTCAGGCTCATTCAGAGTGGCTGGAGACATCCCAGCTCTCCAACAGTCTCTCTCTCTCTTGCTCACACACACACACACACACACGCACGCACGCGCACACACACACACACGCACGCACACACACACACGCACACACGCACACACACACACACACACACACACACACTCTGGGTGTCTTTTTCACACTCTGTCTCTTTCCCTTTCTCTGGGCTCTTGTTCAAAGCATTTAGCCTTGGGTGCTTTTACATCACCTAAGCTGAATCATTCCCCCAGCTGCACCTTTCTCACTCAATCCACCAAATCCACTTATTCTCTTCACCTCTGTTCAGAGCCGCACTTCAAGTGTAAAGCATCATTTGTTTTTAAGAGGCCAGTTCTCAAAATGCAGTTATGCATACGTCATCTAATGTGCAATGCTGGATTTCCAGCTGGAGCCATAATGGCATTCTATAACATTAAACAGTGTTAAAATCACTATGTGGCAAATGAATAAACCATGAGGTAACCCTAACCATCTCCCATACCGAGCCTGTATCAAGCTCAGTGTAGAGGATGGGAGGTTAAGTATCAATCTATAAAAACCTTGCTAAATAATATATTCAAATAGAGCAATTTCTAGCACATTAAAAATTGATAGATATAAAACATACAGCGCTCAAGCCTGCAGTGTCTCATTTAGAATCTGAATTAGTGTAATTATCATTCTCATACTAGTTATTTGAGATCCTAACACAATTAACATGCCAATATTACATTTTGCCCCAGGCTATCCGCAGGAGAAAGCTGAATATTTTGTCAAATTTACATTCTGAATAAAGCTGCTCTTTGCTCTTTTTTTTTTTTTTTTTCCAGATATCGGCACACTATAGGAGCAGGATATTTAGGTCAATGGGACTTAATGGGAGTAAAGGATGCTCAATATGTTAATGAGTTTGTTTTTCCAAATTTGTGAAAGGGTTTATTTTAAGTTTACGGACAATCTTAAAAGCACCTTAATTTCTTTTGAGTTTGAAATATAGTATGTCACTTTTCTTATACCCAAAGTTGGTGGACAGCAGTCATTTTGGAACAAAACTCTTCATGTGTTAATGATATGTATAGTCTACTATCTTACACTGCATGTCTTGTACTATACCTTTACACTGTACCATATCAATATGAAAGTCTCTACAGTGATATATCTCTGCACAAAGATAAATTTACTTTTTTGACCGTTTTTGATTCTCATTAGCCTTACACCCTGTGGCATGGCAAAAAAAAAAACAAAAACAGAATTCCCATAACTTCTGAAGAATTATGTACTGCTAAAAGACTGCAACCTAAACAGCTGTGCAGGGAATAAAGTCAATGATGTCTGCCACAAGTAATACCATGCAGATGTCCAGTTTGTGCACCAAATGCTTTAATAGGCTGCAATGTATTGTACTTTGTGTCACTGGGGGATAGAGATGACCCTATCTCCGTCCACAGCCCACAGTCAATTCAAATAAACTCCTGCAAAACAAGAACAGACTTTTCAATTACAGAAAAATTGTTCACACAGTCCGTTCTCTTAGAATGTTGTTACAGGATCATTATTGTGAAGCAAAAGAGTGAGGTGTCTGCCCCTCTGCTCCTCCCCCTGTCCCAGCAGGAACATATTGCATTAGCTCAGCAACTTACACACATATTGTACACAAAAACACAGGCATGCATATGCACACATAGACAAATCAAATACACACACAATGCATTCCAGCTCATGGCGTATTCCAATGAGGATGATGGATTGCTGGTGTCTTTCTTTTAATCGATAGGGACGCACAATAAGCCTGGCTGTATTAACATCAGCACAAACAAGAGCGTTTTGATTGATAAGAGCACAGAGACACAGCACGATGGTATCTTACGGGCTCACAATTACTCATAGTGACCTCAACAGGGCTCTCTGTATGTGAGGCCTGCGCCTCCTGTCTACACGTCTTTTTCTCATCAAAAACATGGGTGGGATTAACTAACCTACACTACACGGCTTGTCAATCTAATGGGTTTGCCAGCACAAGAAATGAATCAGCAACTATAATGCTCATAAATGGACTTCTAAATACAGGCTGGATTATATTAACAGTGATGATGTGGGCAGCTCAAAGCCACTTATAACACACACACACAGTGGCACAAAACAACGATAAAATGACACCGTTGATTAAAGATACATAAATTAATTACCAGTCCTGCTACAACTACTTCTGCTACAACTACCACTACTACTACACCACTCCAACTGCCACTACTCCTGCTACCTGAGGTTTTTTCTTTTGTCTCTATGTACTGCTGTTATTGACACTTTAACTACAACAACTACAACTACTACTATTACTGTTACTACTCCTACTACAACTACTATAACAATTTCTATTACTTCTACTGCTATTACTGCTGCTACTACTACTAATACTATTGTTACTTCTGCTACTTTTACTGCAGCTATGGTCCTACCACTGCTGCTGCTATCATCATCTTCATCATCATCATCATCCTCATCTTTTTCTTCTTCTTCTCATTTGACTTTGATTCTACTCCACATTTCACAACGACCAGACTTTACAGAAAATGATTTTAAAAAACAGATTAAACTCTATATCAATGTAAAAACGATAGAAAACAGCAGCCGAGAATCGAAAATAAGGTCGCGTGCAGAAGTCATGAACTAATCTGAATCCTTGCGAGACATCTGAGAGTGCCACGAGGCTGGCTGCCGAATCATCTAAAACAGATGGAGTGAGAACAGTGTGATCCAGGTGAGAGAATAGCTGAGAGGCCTGCGCTGTCTACTCGTCTTCCTCTCATCAAAAACATGAGAGAGAGCATGTAACCTTAGTAAGTGGCCTGTCAATCTAACAGCTTCATAAGGATGAAACTAATAAACAGGCAATTGCATGAATGTAAGCACTTCCAAAAATAAGCTGTATTCTCTGAACAGCAATGATGTGGGAAGTTAAATGCCACTTTAACCACACTGTTATAAAGTAATGGTCAAAGGATGTGGTTTATTAAAGACAAAATTAATATGAAATATTACTACTTGTGTTACTATCACTATGTTACCTCTACTAAGCCTACTACTATGATGATACCAACAATAATAACAACAATAACTCGCTTTGTTTCTCTGCCAGATTTTAAAACGGCCTCACAATGTGCTTTCCAGGCAATAAAGCCAATTTTAAAAAAGACAATAACCGTAATAAACAATGAAAAGGCAGACATGAGTCAAACACAGGGTCACAAACAGGGTCA
This sequence comes from Myripristis murdjan, assembly GCF_902150065.1. Lineage (NCBI taxonomy): Eukaryota > Metazoa > Chordata > Actinopteri > Holocentriformes > Holocentridae > Myripristis > Myripristis murdjan. Next base: position 22,313,900 of record NC_043982.1, read on the forward strand.
CATGCAAACGTTATGAACTAATATGTTTCCTTGTGAGACATCTGAGTGCCAGGAAGCAATCAGGCCCAGACAGGCAGAAAAGGATGCAGGCAGCTGCCGAGTCATCTCAAACAGATGGAGTGAGAAGAGCGTGATCCAGGTGAGAGAATAGCTGCTGATGTCCCTGGGTGCTGATGGTAGCTGTCCAGACACAGCCAGTGTAGCGCTATACCAAGGCATCTGGTGTTTGCTGCCTGTACTGCTAATGATGATGAATGTTTGGCATGACGGCATCAGCACCACATCCTAAAATAAATAAATAAATAAATTTTAAAAAATCATTCTCTCATATTGTTTTGCTGATGCCAATTTGCTGACTAAACCACAACCCAAATCCCATCTACCTGAGACCAAAACCCCAACCCCTTTGCTTTTTGAATCCATCTTTTCATTGTTACGGACTCTATCATGTGGGATTATGAATTTGTTTGATTTACTTGAATTTGTTGTTGCACTAGTTGAGTTTTAACATGAAGAGCTAAATCTCTACAGAAGCTGTTTTTAATAGCAATGCTGCATCTTTCATTAATAGTAACCATCAAATTGAATACTTTTTTTTTTTTTGAAAGGAGACAACTACAAATGACTTTGATTGTTGCTGGAGGAGTGTCTGACAGTAATTTTGCAGCCTCAGTCCCTTGACGGGATTGACAGTATCGTAAAAGATGAAAAAAAAATGTACAGTAGTACATTTTACAATAACAATAATGCAATATTAAATCAAATCACTTCTAATATATATATATATGCTGTTATGGCAAAGTTGTTACTTATATTACCACTGCAATATTGCAATGAAATTTCTAGCAATTGTAAACATGAGCTGAATTTTATTTATCTATCAAAAAATAATACATACAGCAAAAAAACAAAAGAAAAACACACATGCACAATTTAAAATGATTTGATAAGCAACAGCCAGCTTTGGTTGATTTTTAATGGAAATTTCTATCTTACCTTGCTATTTTATAGGTGGAAAAAAAAATTCTGACAGATGGCCTGTGGGCTAGGATGTGTGTGTGTATGGTTGTTTGTTTGTTTGTTTGTTCTTCCTTTTCATGGAAATCCTAGAGTACAGGAGGTCCTTCATCCCAACAGCTACAAGACTGTATAATGCCTCAGCTGAGGGCAGGGGCTCCTGACTAGGGCCCAACACCGGCACTGGGCACTTTAACATGGACTTTATTATTTATTATTCTGCACTACACACACTTTTTAAACAACATTAGTGCTCACATTTTTATCTCTTTTTTACTATTTTAAGAATTTTAAATTAGTTGTTGGTTATTATCTGTTTGTCTTTTGGTGTGTATGTATCTACTGCCGCTTTTCCAACAAGCACCAACTCGGCTCTACTCGGTTTCTAAGCTTTTCCATTACGTGGTAGTACCTGGTACCATGTCTACTATTTTAGTACCTACTCGGCCGGGGTTCCAAGTGAGATGAGTCGAACCGAAATGTGACGTAAACAGAGTGCAGGCCACTGATTGGACAGGGAGTGACGACACATGAGAGCGACTCCTTCGCGAAAATCAAACCCGGCATTTTTAAAAGATAACGGCAACAGCAACTGTGTGCATTGATCATCACTGAAGTTGGAAAAATTGGAAAATGGCAAGCAAAATTGGAAAATGGCAAGCAAACCGGTACCGTGGTCAAATGAAGAAGTGGAGACTTTTCTGTGCTTGGCGGTGTGGCCGCCTTGCTATGACGACTCCAGCGACAGCGAGGTGGTACTCAATTGTAATGGAAAACCACCTAAATCGAGGCAAGAGTAGAGTCGAGCTGAGTCGAGCCAAGTAGGTACTCATGGAAAAGCGCCATATGTGTATTTATGAATGTGTGAATGTATGTATGGACTGTGAGCTGCGAGATACCTGAATTTCCCAATGGGATCAATAAAGTATCTATCTATCATATTTTTGTACATGTGTCTGTATTATGTGAATGCTGCACTGTTGTGTTTTTGATCTGGACACAATTTCCCCACAGGTGGCAATAAAAATAATCAACCAAATCAATTGATGACACAAGTCAGTGTTTTTTTAAATCATCTGATATAATGGTAGATTCTGTAAGTAGGCTGTTGGGCCGGGGTTATACATTTCTCAGTATAAATACCTCAACCAAAATGTCACGCTCATGCCCACTGTCATGGTGGACGAAGAACACGTGGAGAATGAGAAGTAGGGCTGGGAGTGGACCACAGGGAACACCCTTCCATCATCTGTCTAAACAGGCCTGGAGGGCTCGGATCACAAAAACCCCACTCTCTCTCTCCGCTCGCTACTGAGACGTGCTATTGGGTTTGTGCAGGATTACACATTTCTGCGTAATAGTTTTTAAGTGAGCCCACTGTGGCTATTCATATCACACAAGGTGCATTCAGAGTGTTGAGGACCTGTCACTGTTACTGGCAAGCCTCATTGTGCACTCAATAATAGCCCATTAAATCTTTTATTCCTGCCTTTCTTATCTCTGAAGGAGCAGTCCTTGGCCAAGGTGATGGGTCAGTGAGTGGGGGGCTCTGATTAGTTGATTTACCTTATTTATATATTTTGCTCAGATTTAATGGGTGAAAATGAAAGGTGCTGTTCTCCATCTGTGGCCTCATGAGGCGGAAACGTGACTGACTCCTATCAAAGCACCTGGGGTTTTTACTGACGTATCAGATTGTTTCTTCGTGACTATACAGCACACAGCCACTTGGGCAGGCAAAGCCATAAATCTTAACAGTTCTAGATGCCAATATGAATAGAGACAGACCCTCTGCCACCTTGCAATACAGAAACACACATGGTATGGCTCCCAACACCTGAAATCACTCTACTACACAGCAATGGTTGAGTCATCTTCCCACGAATGTCTTGCAGCTTTGTTTTTATAACCCCCCCCTCAGTAAGGGCCTCCGCGCTTGTCTCAAAAATGCATCTCCACGCATGCTAAAAGCAACGTTTACTAGGTCGGCCAGCCGGGACGGTGATGTTTCAGACATCAGGCACGATGAGAGGGAGCCCTCAGAGCTTAGTCATTAGTGCATTGCTTTGAATCTGATTTAATAACAGGCTGACTAATCTCATCCAAGTCACTGGCTCGTCAACAGGAGACAACTCCAATGAGGGGAATATCCGGTCACGCTCTTATTTTTATCCCAATCAAATGTGACAAGAGGAGGCTGACAAGAGGGGGACAGGGGAGACAGCACAACAGCAGCCTGCTGTGTGTGTGTGTGTGTGTGTGTGTGTGTGTGTGATGAATATCTGCACATCATTTTGAACGTCATTATGCATGGAAGTGTTATCACTGGCATGTAGCTGCAGCCACCACAACTGCTTTGTTTGTAAACAGCATTCCCACAACATGGTAGCTGCAATAGCACCCTTAAGTCTGAAGCATCACACAAGAGAGGAAATGGAAGCAATCGGAGCTAATTTATGACAAGTAGCTATGATAAAAAATGATACAGGCAAGGGATTTGTGAGTTGAACCGTGAATCATTGCATTGGTGTCTAATAATGGCATTAGTTTTGAAGAAGCGAAGATAATGAAACAAGCAGTGTTACAGTGTGATTGCATTTTAACAGATTTCACCATATGTTGTTTTTTTGTTCTTTTATTTCAAACTATGAGCATGTGTGCACACAAAATCTTGGCCACACCAAGCAACACGTCACTGATTTTTCTCTCTGTGCGGAACCATTTCTGTACCATTGCCAGACATCCATCCCATTTTAGTTGCTCCCATTTCATCACCTTTTCGGCCCAGCGCAACCTGAACGAGTGCTATGTCATGCAGCAGACTATTTTGGACAGAGAAAGAAAAGCTACAATTGAAAATCACATAATTACAGATAGGTTTATAAAATCAGAAAGACGTTTGACTATATATTGTATTTTAGCATAGTATGAAACATACATGCAGCCGAGTTTATTTGCCAACATTTCATAGGCTGTAGCGCAGTCGTTTTTTTTCACATAGCATGAAGACAGTAATGTTAGTTCCATGTGAAAGTAGAGATCTCATGAGCACCAAGCATGTCATGCTATATTATTGTGAAGGGGACTATGTATTTCCTCCAAATTAAGATATCATTTAATCATCCTATTTTATAAACATGCTTGTCCTGAGCAGAACAAGGACACTCTTCATGCTTCTTTATTCAAACCTGTCCTTGATAATATGCTGAGTAAGATTGTAAGTATTCAATTTGAAGAGATGTCCCTTTCAGAAGGTTAGATTATTGATGCATTAACCTATAAAAAGTAATTTATTGTTGGTGGTGGTTCAGGTAGTGTTATATCTAACAAGTCATAGACTGTGTGGGCAGTTTAAATCTCTAAAATACATTATTGTTTGACAAGGTTGGGCAAATTCAACATGTCATACATTGTTTGATGCCAATTTAAAAAGTGTGGCAGTTTTACCTGTGTCAAAGATCGCTTTATCTGTTGAAACTAAGGGTGTTTTCACACATACAGTGTTTAGGTCGACCTAACTGTCTAGGCCGGCCCAATTGGTGCGGTGCGGGTAGTGTGAACACAACTAGCCGCACCCGAGGTCGACCTAAACAGCCGTACCAGCTGGAAGGGGTGGTCTCGGAGTGGCGCACCAAGCCCTTTAGTGCGGTGTGAACGCGCAGCGAACCCAGGGTCGGCCCAAGCCTCGTTTACTCCACAAGTTTGGGCTACGTAGGCTCCCGTAGTTAGCTGGGCTGGGGTAGAGGACATTGTTATATTACACGCAGCCGTGCCTCGTTTTCAAAGTCGAACATTATAACTTCCTGACACTGAACGATTGCCAAAAGCAGTAACGTTAGGCAGTGGCGGTTCTGCCTATGTTGCCCTAGGCGAAATTACTGGCTTGCGCCCTTTCATGTTACTACTCCAACCCCCTCCCATGGCTGGCTCGTCTGATGCCGGCCCGTGCCTCGGCCAAGCTTTTGTCCATATAAAAAGTATTTTTTCCAAAAAAGGGTCTTGAAAAAGAGGGGTCGTCTTAAAATCAGGGTCGTCTTTTATGCGGGTCCATACAGTAGTCTACAAAACTGGCGATTTTTTTTTTCCTCATGCGGCCCCAAGTAGATAGACGTTAGGCACATCAGACGGTGTTGCTGTTGAGTCTCCATCGTTCACGTGTGTTCTGTTTAGGCTACATCTTGAGGCTTCATTTCAACCTTCTTTTCTGGATGGAATGGTGATACACATGTCATTTCCGTCTGGTTGCCATGGATACATGACGCTCCATTCTGTAGAATGGTTGACTTGGTACGGCGATAAAAAGCATATGTGAAACTGAGTCGCTCCAGTTGAAAATTGATACATTGTATATTGGGTCGACGCAAATATGTCACTGGGCCGACCCAAATATGTGTGAAAACACCCTAATATAAAAAACTATAGCCTACTGTGATTCCTAATGGTCCTCTTGTGAACGTGGTGCTCATTTATCTGCCTGAGTAAATGAATTAAAGCGAGAGTTACCTGAAATAGTGACTATTCAGCTTATGTTGCCACGCTATGCAGAAAAAAAAAAAAAACACTGGTCAAGACACTGATTTCTGCGCCACCTCAAAGTAAACATTGGTCCCAGCCTGGCTGTCTGACTGACTGTCCGGCCACAGCCCAGCCAGGCTGAGACATCAACAACCATGCGCGCGGGAACTACTTTTTGCCAGGGGGTGCTGCGTATGGTGGTGGTGGTGGTGGTGGGGGGGGGGGGGGGGGGGGGGATGCCGACTGATGGTGCCGCCTGATGTGTCTCGGTGTGATTGCCCCTCTGCAGTTTTACATGTTTTTCGTTTTCCTTGCATTAGGTGCAGTAGATTAATACACGTTTTACTTTCTCCCCCTGTCCACACCCTAAGTGACTGCCACAATCAAGTCATTTTCAAAAGAAAATGACTTTGAAATGTGGTAAAATTAATTTGACATTTATTCCACCCCTCCTCAGCAGGGGGTGCTGCAGCACCCTCAGCACCACCCTTCCCGCGCCCTTGTCAACAACTGCGACGTATCTATCTAGTTCTTATTGCCTAACAAGATTTGACTCCAACAAGAGTCTTTGAAAGTCAGTAACTGCAATAACATGGAGGTTTAGGGGCTGCATTTCCTTCAGTAATACATTTCAACAGGGCTGGGTGGGCTTTAGTTCCCCTTAGGTTAACAATATTGTTGTGACTCACCTATCAAACAAAGAGGAAAATATTCCACTTGTTGGATCTGAAATAGCTATGGCTCCAGACTCCAAATCTGATGCCGTTAGTTCCACATCTTTGAAGAGCTTTGATAGCTAACCCTCACTTCTTATGGAACATTGGTAAAATAATCCTCAGAAAAATGGCAGATAAATCCAGGAACAGCTCAAAATGTGCATGCCGTGCTAATAAACTAACAACTGTTACTACTGTTTGTTGAGCCTAGTGGAGGATAGCAGGTGCATTTAAAACGTCACTCAAAAGGAGGGAATAAAAACTGAGGTCATGTTCTGACTGAATCACCCACACTATTACATGTAAAAGTGCCTTTTAATTGCTCTGACTGAAAACTGATTGTTTTACTAAGGAAAAATAAACCTATAGGACTCTGCATAGAAAGGACTTCACATTCTCACAATTTTGTGTTTTTCCCTCCACCCATTGATGACAATAAGAAACGTTTTAATGAAAAATTACACATTTTAGTCTACCATCCCTTTAAATAACATTCCAGACTGCAACTTTTATGCCAAAACTAGGAAAGACCTGTTTTCTGAAGTAGTTTGAGTTTTATTACATCTGGTTATGTATAAGTATGTGTGTATACATGTGTTTTTTAGTATATAAAAGTATTCTGAGAATTATTTTAGCATAGCTAATTTTGGTGAAAACATTATTTGTTCAGAAAATGGCTGTGTAAATTTGTGATAGCCATGGTATATGCCAATATATTTTGATAATACTGGTTTCAACGATTGCAAATTACTTATGGTCTCAGTGCCGTTTCAAATGTTCTTTCTAATAAGAAGAATGAAACTCTGGGAGAAACAATGAAGCCTTATCAATGTTTTTCTACGTTGGCATTGGCATTAGCCTTCAAAAATCCATATCAGTGAACCCTTCTACGAATGATGACAATTCAGGAAAAAAAAAAAAAAAAAAAAAAAAAAACACAGTCTTGTTTTGACCCCTTTTTTCCCCCTAACACAGCTGCATACATTTACACAGCCTGGAACCTTCCCAGTACAACTGCTGTCATCTACTGCTGGCCTCGGAGACGCCCCACTGGAGCAGATGGTGGTCAAGCATCTCGGTCAAGGACATTTCAACCATCTTCTGGTCTCACGCCCACATCTCTAACCTCTGGGCAAACACCACCCCCTTTAAGATATCCAGTGAAGAGCCAGGCATGACTGTGAGTTTGCTATACGGAAGACAAACAATGGGTATGCACTCACATACACAAACATTCACACAGACACATACAGTACGCACATAATACACACATTTTTAGATAGAGGGAGATGTATGGTTGGCTCTGTGTTGCTGTCAATGTCACTTCACTGCCTTAAGAGAGAGGCATTTCATTTCTACTCCACATGAGAAGAGAGCACATGTAAGTTTCATGTAAAGAGGCATTTCTCCTACTCTATTATGTGTTTGAGCTCTATTCACATCTCTACCTTCTCTATCCCTGGACTGGGCATGAGTTGACTGGATTTCAACAAAATGTCTTCCTACAGTTGATGCACAAGAATTTATTACAATCTGTTGTCTTGATTTGTATCCCAAAATAGCTTTATGAGTGCATGAAATTTGTTCACAACAGTATCTCTGTGAAGTTTTAAACTATGAGATCATGCAATATATACACTGTTTTTGTACACCTCATACACACAGTGTACACCTCTGCTTGACATCATTTTATAAAGAAAAAAATCTAACTACCCGTAACTCTGATCAAACAATTTTTGTGCAAGACTATTTATGATGATTCTATCTGGGCAAAATAAATAATGCCATGGTGAAGTGTTCCTTTAACTGCTCCGGACATCATATCTTACACAGGTCAGACAACAATTTTTCATTTGTAAAATTCTAAAGCAACAGTATCACTTCTTCAGTGGCTTTATTCCAGTGTAACAACTTGTTTATTAAGCTATGGAAAGGTAATGTAAGCACACAATATTACTGTGGCAGTACTTAATGGAAATCTCCCTTACACATGAGGCTCTTACAACAAAATGTATAGATAAAGGGAGTAAAATTGTCATTTTGAATGTAAATCAATTGTCAGCAGTACATTACCAATTTCGATGCATCAGCACTGCCACAGTATTGTTGCGTACTTATGATTTCTCTTCACAAATGAAGGAACAGGGGATTACACTAGCATAAAGTCAGTGTAAGGTAAAGTATTCAAATGGGAATGAGAGATATACACACTTCTGAAGTGTAGCTGTCAGTGGGAAAAGTCAAAAAGTCACTCAGGTGGTGAGATCTCAGCGACAAGTTATTCTGCAGTGACAGATGACATTTCTGTGAGGTTGCATCTGGAGTGCTCTGGCACTGAGGCAGAGCTGGCCTTTTACTCTGTCTGCCTAACCAGCTTTCATCAGCATGCCTCACACGCACACGCACACGCATCAAACATGTAAATGGCAGCTGGCTCCATGAGTGTAAATGTTCTCTCTGTCTCTCTGGTTTTTAGATGCTGCCGTTGTCAAAGTCCTTGCATGTTTCTTAGCATTTTATCTGTATGAACTTCTACTTCTCTCTGTCTAACTGCGTTTCTTTCTTCCTGAAATACAGTACTACTGTGGGGTGACAGGATTAAACACAGTGATCGTGAGCAGGTGTCATCACGATCAGGTTTTGGATGGAGAACAGCCAACAGGAATCCCAGTTCACCCTCTCTGAGGTTGCATTTATCAGTCAGGTAAATGTGTTTGGTGCAAAGAGACATGAAATGAAATACCATATGTCTCCATAACTGAAACATAATACATCAGTGATTAAAAAACAGAAATCAAATCAACAGAAATAGCATGATAAATTATAGCCTACATAAATAAAGTGTTTCCTCATGTGTCCTCATACCAGTTTAAATTTATCTAAATTGCATGTGACATCATTATTTTCTCAGTTAAATGGGGACTAAATTCAAGCAGATAGAGCAATCTAACAAATAGTGATTATTCGGGTAAGATAGCTTTTGTTGACTTTGTTGACTGTTAACACACGTTTAGCATCAATAGACCCAAGAACATTCAGTTCTTAGTTGGATTATCTGGACCAGTTAAGGCTTTGGCAAAATCGTACCTCACACTTTTCCTTCATTCCTTTCTTTTTTCTTTGCACAGAGGAATGAGAGCTTTTTTATCATCAGTGTTCCTCTCTATTGGGATGAAGTCTGGACTGATTTGTGTGTATCACTCCCTTCATTTTGGGCTCAGCCGTACAGAAGTAGGCATGCGCCGAGGCACGGGGTGGCACGGGGATTTTCCTCCAGTGATTCATTTGAACTTTTCCTCTCTCTGAAATGGCATCACAGGGGCTCTGTATGATTAATGTTGCCACACTCATATACACAGTTCTCCCCAATTGCCAGGGTTGTATCCGCCCATCTGCTGTTGGATGTGAATATTTGAAAACTAGTAACTTTCCAGAATGCTCCTGGGCAGGTCTTGGGACGCTGCGGTTTGATTGGCAATCAGCCAGATATTCAAACCTTTCCAATTGTCCGTGGAATGTCACGTACTCAGGTGAGAGAGCAGATCTGCATTTTTGACGACATGGTGAATACAGACCAGTTGACCACTTCAATAGAATTGTTCATCAGCATTCGTATGGCTATAATGTGAATCCAATTCCAAAGAAAAAAGTCAATTCTCGCACACACTTTTTCACCTCTGCGTTGATTTATTTCAGGGAGTTAGTCAACGTTTCAGTCACAAGAATCTTTCTCAAGACCTCATAACCGAAATGTCGACTAACTCCCTGAAATAAATCAATGCAAAGGTGAAAATGTGTGTGCGGAAAATTGGCTTTTTTCTTTAGAAAGAGACACAGCAAGTGGTGCGCGTGTTGAATTCTATTCATCTATGATGAATAGAATTTCCTTATTCCTGAATTAACCGGAATATTCACAATATTCCGGTTGCGCACGTGTCATGTAAACACGCACCGAACCCGATTAAGGTCATATTCCGGTTGGAGAGAATTCCGAATAAGCCCCCTGGAATATTCCTGTTCCAACCGGAATATTGGGGCATGTAACCACCTTAGTCGGAAAACTCCCCGAACCGGAATATTCAGTCACGACTGCGCATGCTCGACTCACAAGGACTTCTGTGGCGTCTTCGTTGCTATGGTTACCTGCAAGCGGGGAAAACGGCATGGCGAACAGCAGCAAGAGCCAGGAAACTGCAGTCCACCTTCAGCTAATGAAAGACTTAAATATCACGGCGTATATCGATGAGGGAAAACATAGAAATAGCGACAGAAGAAGAAGAAAAAGTAGAATAAGACGAGGAAGAAGACTTCTTCGTCTGTTTTTCCGGCAGACCAGACGCCTATACGCGTGCTGCTGCCCGCCGCGGCTGAGTGCCGCATTACGTCAGAGAGTGGAATACGCCGAAACACGGGGGCATGGCAAGTAAAGGGGCGCTCACACTGAAAGCGACAGAGGCGACTTGAGCGACGAGCTGCCATTCATTTTCAATGTACGCTGGCGACGAGGGGCGATTCGGGCGACAGCGGCGACGAGCGACGGGCGACGAGCGAATTGGGCGACGCGATGCGAGCGAAAAAAGTTGAGAAAATCTCAACTTTATGCAAATGAGGAGCGACGCGACCGAGGCGACGGCCAATAGCGAGCCGATCTGGACTCCCACAGCGGCAAAAGTTGACCGGAGTATGAGAGAGGAGGAGGACGGATGATGGAGGAGAAACTGATAACTGTGGTCTCAGGTTTTCCAGAGCTCTATGATTCAAGCTTGCTTATATACAGGGACAAAAACAAATATACAGGGACAAAAACAAAAAAACCTCCACACCTCCGATTTCTCACGCTGAAGTGCTCATTAAGAGCCTTTTTTTCTTGACTAAAAACGGTTCTGTTTATCTGTGATCTATCGGCTGGGCCACTATTACAAGAGGCCCAGCCAATCAGAAGAATCTTTTCGATAAATCAGGGACTTCCACTCATACCACCGGCATATTATCCAATGAAATGAATGAGTTAGAGGCTACTCACATTACAAAGTTTGTACCGCGCCCAAGCGTTCATGCACGAGCACATGCACGGTCACGCACGCAGCGCGAACGTGGATACGGTGTATCATGCAACTTTCCCCCTGCCTCCGCAAAATCGTTTAATGCGCGCAGTGCGATTACCAGCGAATGACCGCGTTGCGCAATCAATAATGAACCATGTTGTCTGTGTTGTCAGCTGTGCTGCTGCAACCGCATATAAACAAAAGTCGGTTTATAATGCATGGCGCACCTGTCAGATCCGGCAGACCTGGTGCCGACCGGCACCGCGCCGGCACCGCACCGTGCGCGGCCACACGGTCAGGTCAGGTCTTCCGGATCTGACAGGTGCCACTCCGGCTGTCAGCTGGACCTTTCTGAAGGAGGAAGTTACCTCCCAAACTTAAGGTAAATAAACTTCCCTATGTCTGATTACTATGGGGTGCCGAATGTAAAAATTCGGTCACCATTTTATAGACAACATATTTCCAACATTTAGCTCACTTTCCTCACATTTAGCTCATTTTTCTTTCATTTTTCTTTCATTTGAGACAAAAATTCATGTAAAACAGCATGTTCTATAATTGTTAAAAAAAATGTGTACATGTGAAAAATAAATATAAATCTAAATGCTAAATATAAATCTAAATGTTAAATGTAAATGTTAAATGTAAATCTAAATGTTAAATGTAAATGTTAAATGTAAATCTAAATGTTAAATGTAAATGTTAAATGTTAAATGTAAATGTAAATGTTAAATCTAAATGTAAATGTTAAATGTAAATGTAAATGTTAAATGTAAATCTAAATGTTAAATCTAAATGTAAATGTTAAATGTAAATGTAAATGTTAAATGTAAATCTAAATGTTAAATGTAAATGTAAATGTTAAATCAGTCGCCAAGTGTAAAGCTAAATATTTAGAAATTATGCAAATTGGGCAGGTCAGCGCCTGTCGTCCACGCCCCTGGCAGTAGCCTCAGATCATGTGGCCCCGCCCACACCACCGACTGCGGCTCAGTGGGTGAGGCGAGGTGAAGAGGCAGAGACATGGCCGGTTCACTCCCGACAGAGGAGCTCGAGAGGGCCGCTGTGCGGGCTGCACTTCAGGGGATAATTCCACGGGTGCACTCCACACCACAAACGGTAAGTGAAGCAGTTGAATTTTAACTTATTAACTAATTCTGGACGGAGTTCCTGTTAACTTAGTTAGCCGGCCGACAAGCTAACGTCACCGTTTGTCAGTGTGACTTGGATGCTAGCAAAGATTATGTGATCCACAGTAAAGATTAGCTATAGCTATGTTTGAAAAACGTAACCCCAGTTAACTACAACTTAGTGGTTACCAGTAGCAACAGTGACCATGTTTCATGTCTCTCTTTTTCAAGACCCTTTTTTGGAAAAATACTTTTTATATGGACACTCTGCAACATCAGCCCATGCTAGCTTTAAACTCAGTGCGGGGTATAGCTCTGTGGCAACTTTAAGCGCTTTTGCTGCATCACAGCCCTCGTAACGTTTCTCATTCACAAAATCGCACACCCTCCTAACCCTCCAGCTGGAGCGGCATGTCAGCTGGCCGCTACATTCAACGGGGTGGCGCACACCGGCCAGCCCACCTGATGCCGGCCGGTGCCTCGGTCGGCACCGTGCCCACCCGGTCAGGTCTGCCGGATATGACAGGTGCGCTGTGGATCACATAATCTTTGCTAGCATCCAAGTCACACTGACAAACGGTGACGTTAGCTTGTCGGCCGGCTAACTAAGTTAACAGGAACTCCGTCCAGAATTAGTTAATAAGTTAAAATTCAACTGCTTCACTTACCGTTTGTGGTGTGGAGTGCACCCGTGGAATTATCCCCTGAAGTGCAGCCCGCACAGCGGCCCTCTCGAGCTCCTCTGTCGGGAGTGAACCGGCCATGTCTCTGCCTCTTCACCTCGCCTCACCCACTGAGCCGCAGTCGGTGGTGTGGGCGGGGCCACATGATCTGAGGCTACTGCCAGGGGCGTGGACGACAGGCGCTGACCTGCCCAATTTGCATAATTTCTAAATATTTAGCTTTACACTTGGCGACTGATTTAACATTTACATTTACATTTAACATTTAGATTTACATTTAACATTTACATTTACATTTAACATTTAACATTTACATTTAGATTTACATTTAACATTTACATTTACATTTAACATTTAACATTTACATTTAACATTTAGATTTACATTTAACATTTACATTTACATTTAACATTTAGATTTATATTTATTTTTCACATGTACACATTTTTTTTTAACAATTATAGAACATGCTGTTTTACATGAATTTTTGTCTCAAATGAAAGAAAAATGAGCTAAATGTTGGAAATATGTTGTCTATAAAATGGTGACCGAATTTTTACATTCGGCACCCCATAGATTACAAGGTAGCCTACAAAAACGTCTTTTAGTTAAAAGGAAAAAGTCATGTATACAGCACCTACATATAGTCTATACTCCCGCTGACACACCTGCCCCGCCCCCTCCGTCGCTTCTATCGCTTCCATCGCGCCTGCAGAAAACTGCAGGCGACGCGAAGGAAGCGAATCGAGCGACCACAGGCGATTTTGTCGCTTTCAGTGTGAGCGCCCCTTAACATGTAAACGGAATATTCCAGTTGCCGCGGCGCAGTTACCTTAGCCAGAATATTGAGCCGAACCGGAATATGGTGTGCATGTAAACGTACTCTATAATGGGAATCTAAACCATGACATGGCAGATCCAAATTTATGAAAATGTTCTTTGAATTTATTTATGTATAATCGGTTCTGCTTTGCTTGATTTGGCTGTAAGTGCAAAAACCCTTGCTTGGGAAAAGATATGTTTGTGCCCGCAAAGTGAAACTGAATTGTCCAAAGCCTTTGGTATAGTAAGTGAATTCTGTTTTTAAGTGTGGATTTTCCCTGACTCAAGCCACACCAACATTATATTGGATATTTTGAGTAAACCGAAACTGAGAAATGTAGATAGAAATACTGACTAAAAAACATCTTCAATGGCAGTTACTGGCCCAGGAGGCAACTGTCAGCCTCTTTTATGTAACGGTACTGCAATAGCTGCTCAACAAGGTTACTATAATTTTGCATTTTTCATTAGTTTTCATTTTTATTTCGTTTTGACTTTTTTGTTTCAATTTCAGTTTAGTTTTAATTAGTTTCTTTAAAACAGGTTTGCTAGTTTCATTTAGTTTTTTATGTTTTGAAAGTGCTCAGTTAAGTTTTTATTAGTTTGAGTGTTAGTTTCAGTCTTTTTTTGTAAAATGGGATATTTGTCGGGGCGAGCTTCAAAAAAGTCACACAAAGTATTGCGTAATCGAAATTAAAACATTATACCATTTTAAGAAGTGTGTTCACTTGGTACAGGTGAACAATCAATTAAATTGACAGAGATGAAAACTGAACAAATTTTCTCTCTAATTTTAGCTAATTTTAGTTAGTTTTATAAACACACAACAGTACTTCAGTTAATTATCATTTATTTTGTAAACCCTTGTTTTTATTTTTATTTCAGTTAATGAAAATGTTTTTTCACACCCAGTTTTTGTTATTTTGTTTTTGTTAATGACAATAACCTTGCTGCTTGATGCTTTTTTCCCCATATGAAAATATTACTCGCTATACACACTGTAACACAAAACTGAACTCTGAATTGAGCAGTAGCCATTACATCACAGGATGCCTGAGAAGAGTGAAAACTTGCGAAACATTTCCCATTAACTCCTTTCAGGGATGGAGCAATAAAGCAGATGTAGTGTGCTGTTGTGTTTATGGTGAAAGATAGGATGCATGCGTTGGCTGCATCTGGAGGTATAAGACCCATCTGCTAAATGGCTGCTTGGCCGGGAGGTGAAGAGTCTGACTGCTGACTGAATGCTGCTGCTTTGATCCCCGACACCAACAACAGGGCGTTCAGCGGCTGTGAGCTGGTGGCTGCAGGGTTGCCGGTGTTACAGCTCAATTATATCCTCAACACGCTCTCCACCAAGGTGCTAGACTCTAAACTGTGTGTGTTTTCAGAGACGATATGTGGGAAGACAAATAACAATTTGTTATGGAGCATTCAGCTTCCAAGCAACTATGTGAATAAACACTCCAGCTTGACTCAGGTTTTGCCTTTATTGAGATTGCTCATTCATCTTGTTTGTAAATGAATGAAAAATTTCTGCCAAGAGGAGGGCACGCATTTTTCATCATGCCTTAGTTTACTTTCCCGACAAACACAAGATTAAATAGGACAGAGATGAAAATAAAGAAAGTTAATACTGTAAACGGAGAAAACTGCCATTATGGAATGGAAATTTGGGGTTATAAGGTTACAGATTAATGTTACAGTCTCTTCCTCCTTGTCACTCATCCACACACACACACACACACAATTTTGAGAACAAATTTAGCAGTATTCATTGATGTAAATTGTATGATGTTTTCTTGACTCAGAAAACAGACAGTGCATGTTTTTAATCCACGTGGAAATGCCAGTGTGTTGTTATTTAATTAACTGTTAAAAAAATAATACTACCATTTTATTTCAGGATGTGAAAATGAGCAGGTTTGTATAGATCTGTGGAGAAAGCATGTCTACAGCTCAATGGTTCCTACATGACACTACAGATTTCCTCAATTGTTGGCCAATATTAAAATGTATAGTTTGTTTTCAGCCTTTAAATTGTGTAGATGTGCCATTTCAGGCCTCCAAAACAAATTTCACCATATGCTACTAATGTATTGTACTTTGGAAAAACTGTACATTGCCTATACGTGACTTTGTAGGTAGCTATGCCTTAAGGCATGTATACACTGCAAAAATCCCCACAAGTATGTGTGAAAGAGAACAATTAATATTTATTGATTAGTATAAAATCACAGTCTTTCCATTGCAAGTCAGTTAAGGATCATTTTGATCATTTGAAGGAAGTTTAAATGTTGGAGTTACAACCTACACTTTGTGTAAACCTACTTTGTGTAAACTGACAAATCATACTGTCCCTTAAAATACTTCTTGTTGGCTTGCTGAGGCCCTGGTGCTACACTTTTACCTCTGAGCCTAAACAACAAGATCCACCCAGTGAAGGTGATGGGAACATTTCTAATTATTGCTGCGATTATAATCATGCTTGTATTGCAGCAATGCCTCTCTGGGCACTGTGGCCCCACCGCTAGCTAGACGGGCACACACAGAGAAATGCAAATCAACACTGCAGTTTCATCAGCTTATTGGTGACTGGGGTACAACGAAAAGCCTCTTCATTTCTCCTTCAAGAGTGCACATAATCAGAGGCGGCATCCGTCCATATTTCCTTCCCCAGGGGAAAGGGGAAGGTACAGAGCTCTGCAAACATACTCATCACAGCTCCTTGGGATGGAAAAACCATGTGGACTGTAACCATGTGGACTCTAGGTAGTGAAGCCCTATCTGTTTGACATCATCACACTTAAAGCATATTCTTGTGGCTGTCTATCAAAGTATTTTTTTTCTGTCTTTCCATCTCTGTTTCTCTACTATATTAGGTGAAACCATAAGGAACAGAATACATCATGAACAGCATGGGCAGCACACAACACATTCATTCATTCATTCACACACACACACACACACACACACACACGCACACACACACACACACACACACACACACTGCCCTACCTCTTCCCACTGGTGGATGTAGCGAATGAGCCTGGAGAGGCGCAAGAGTCGGAGCAAGCTGAGGATCTTGGTGAAGCGTACAATCCGCAGGGCGCGAGCTGTCTTGTAGAAGTCCGAGTCGATGCGCGTCTCCACAATGAGGAAGATGTAGTCCACGGGGATGGAGGAGATGAAGTCCACCACAAACCAGCTGCGTAGATACTTGATCTTAATCTGCTGCGGATCTAGGATGATTTCTGTGTTGTCCTCCTTGACAATACCCGTCCTGAAGTTGAGAACCAGGTCCATGAGGAAGAACGTGTCGGACACCACGTTGAACACAATCCAAGGGGGCGTGTGTTCGTCCTTGAAGAATGTGATGCCCACGGGGATGATGATCAGGTTGCCCACCATCAGCAGCAGCATGGTCAAGTCCCAGTAGAACCTAGACACAACGAGAGGGTGAGGTGGGGTGGGGAGAGATAAAGTAGAGGTGGAGAAGAGAAGGCTAAGGTCACAGAATAATACAGTCCTCTCGGTAGTAAACTACAAGGTGTGCAGTCGGTGAAATGCTAGTCGATGAAGTTTTCTCTGCATCGTCATAACCACACACAAATTAGAAGAAACATATTCCTAGACAGAGGGAATACGTTTTTCCCAGGGTTTCCAGGCAGATAATGTGCATTTTCAGTGTTGGAATGGTGGTGGTTTACTCTTGTTTGATTACAAAATATTCATGGTAACTTTTTTGTTTGTTTATTTTTGTAATTATTACAGTTAAGGACCCAGGTATAAAAAAATATACTCCCTGGATTATTCAGAAACATGTTGGAGGAAAGCCCTGTGATGGACAAGTGACCTGTTCAGGGTGTTTCCCTGCCTTACTCCCAATGCATGCAGCAGAAATTAATGGCAACATTTCTACACCTCAAGATATCTGAATGAAAATGGGTTCTCTGGGTACCCATGGGGCTCCCCATTGCAGATATACAGATGTTTTATTTCAGCTGGCGGTGTGTCACTCCGGTTTAACGTCAGCTCCGATTAATGTGGCTAAGCAGCAAAAGTAACAGTAGGCCTAAACAGTCACATTAAGGCTGAACAGAGTTATATAATTTCAACCCCACCTTTCAGGGGCTTTTGCTAATCACCTTTTCAGGCTGTTATCAATTTACCTCTGAAATAAAGACGACAGTTTTCACAGATGTGTTGCTTTATTAAATGTTCACTTCAGTGTACAGATGCAAACAAATTGACAAATTAATTCAATCAATGGCCTAGGCAACTCATAAAGACTAAACAAATTAATAACGATTAATAGGCTAATTAATAACTTATAACATTAACACATTAATAACAAGAAAAAAGCTATAGCCGCACATCTCCGTGGAAAATCTTACAGGTACTGTCCGTGGTGCTGACTCCGCATTTCATTCTCTATTGTAGAAATTAAAGCTCCATAAAATTCACGGAGGATCTTGTTCAGCTCTTCTTTCTTTACGGGTGAGAAATCAGCTGTTTGCCCGGTGTTTTTCAGGTCGTCTTGTAGACATTTGACGGCCCAAGACGTTGACCGGGCCGTACCGGCTTCATTTCCTGACCTCTCCAGCTGATCCAGCTCTTCACTCGTCACTCTCGCGTATCTCTCCTTTTTCTCTTCTGCCTCGTCTTCCCCGTTCAGCCGTTTATCCAAACTTAGGTCGCAAAATAAATCAAAATTGGCAACAAAACGGTCCAATATGCAGACTAACAAAGTTGACAGCAGCTTTTGATGCGGGTTTTCAGTGAAACGTTTCTTGTTGCCATGGAAACCACACAGACTCGGGCAATAACATTGCCGGCGGAGTAATATTTTCAGTGAAGAGGTTTTTTAAGCATTATTACACGAGAGGGTGTGCTTGACCGTTATTATTGTCACGACAGTGATGCGGCCAGGAACGAGCTATTCTCTCCAGTCTCTGACAAGTTACAACAGGAGTCCGTTTCACGAAGCAGGTTCAACAAACTCCGAGTCTTACCCCGAACTCTGAGTTGATCTACTCTGAGATAGGAAACTCTGAGTTTTCGGTTCCAGAACAGCTGATTTGAGTTAGTTTGATCAACTCGGAGTAGTTTCACCTTGAGTTAAGCGTGTGCACCACAGCTATAAAAAGCTATAAAAAGACAGCGCCCCTAGTTGACGAGTCACTATGGCAACGGGGAAAAGTCGGGCTGCGTTTTTCACCCCAGTTGAACTGGGAATCTTAATGCATTCATACAGCGAGTTAGAACGTTTGTTCGGTTTTTTGTTTGTTTGTTTTAGTTTTTTTTTTTGGTTTGTTTGTTTTTTTGTTTTTTTTTTAAATGCAACACCGCTGCAGCGGCAAAGGAGAGGGAGACGGTGTGGGAGAACATTGCTGCTCGGGTCAATGCGTAAGTTTAAATGTAGTCCGTTGCAATCACAATAATATTACAGGGGAAACTGCTTGAATAGTAGCCTATTCATTTATTTCATTTAGGTACAATCCCGCGGGGAGCTTAAGATGAAATATAAAAACATTGTTCAAACAGGTAAGACCTCGGCATAATCTCATGCGCGGTATTATAACCATCTCTCGACGAATATTTAATTCTCTGCGCAGTAACACTGCACCTTCATCCACGGGATCGTTGTGGAAAGGACATGCCATGTTCGTGAAAAAAAAGTCGCCACCTAACTACTAACGGACTTCTAATAAAGGCCTACTGACTGTTTTTTAATTATTATTATTATTTTAAAATAACAGACGGCAGAACTAAGGTTTCATGAGAAAAACCTGATCCCGACCAAGTTAGTTTCGTGTCTGTTACTGCGGTAACTGACCGAGAGCTTAAGTTACTTCCCTCTGGGAAACAGGCTAGAGTTACCTCTCTTGTTCTGGTTTAAGTTATGTCCCTTTGTGAAACGGAAAACTCAGAGTTTCCCTCATTTCAGGGTTAACAGACTCAGAGTTTTCACTAAACCTGCTTTCTGAAACGGACTCCAGCGGTGTATTCAGCGCAGACGTACCAGTATGTAACGTCAAGCTAACAGAAACGATAAAGTTCTGAACAACCAGTGTTGCCAACTCCTCAGTAAGGAAAGTAGCTATTGGCTGTCCTAAAAGTCGCTAGAAGTCGCCAAATGATTGTAATGGACGCTGTAGGAGATGAATAACGTCGTGGGAGAAACAAAAAGTGAGTAAAAAAACACCCTAAATATGTTTTAGAACTACAAACGGCGGCTTTGCGCATGCGCGATTCATCTGCTTCCTGGCCGCAGAGTGTTGGGTCTCCTCCCTACTCCTCTCCTGACTGCAGCTGCCTGCGACTGCCGTGCGCGGCTCGAGGCTGTGACCACCTGTGAGGACTCTGGCGCGGGGGAGGGGCTCGCGGCAGCACCCGCTGCTCGCTGAGAACAGGAACTGCAGAGCAACGACACGTGCTTTCATGTCAGTTTCCAAAATACCAGAAAGTCCCCAATAACACCAGGAAAAGTCGCTTGATTTGTCGCTAGTCGCTTTTAACAAAAAAAAAGTCGCCATGGGGAGTTGGAAAGTCGCCAGATTTAGCGAGAAAGTCGCCAAGTTGGCAACACTGAACAACCTGTTGCATTATGCAAGCGTTGCAAGTATGGAAGCCGAGAGGGCCATTCTCATCGCGATTGTAGCCGAAGAACCTCCTCCTCCTCCTTCTTCTTCTTCTTCTTCTTCTTCTTCTTCTTCTTCTTGGGTTTCATTGGCGGTTGGCAAACATTGAATAGTAGCATTACCGCCACCTACTGGTTTGGAGTGTGGATCAGTATGACTACCTCCCCATACAATTAAATAAAATAAATAAATAAAATAAAGTAAATAAAGTTATATCCTCCTAATTAAATCACTTCTTCTCAAAAACTCAAACATAAACTCATAACTCTTATTCCCTGACTGTTGTTGTAATATTGTCCTGATGTCAAATGGCATTTTATTGTCTTTAAGCTGTTTAATCCATTTTTGCCTGTTTACTTCATACCCCTGACAATGTATCATTACATGTTCTATGGTTTCATGTTGCCCACATTTCCCACATTCCCCTGTATTGTGTTTTCCCATTTTTGCTAATGTATTATTAAGTGCAGTATGTCCAAACCTAAGTCTTGATATTATTGTTTCCTCTCTTCGGTTCCGTCTTGTAGCTCTCATTCCTCCCACTTCCCTTTGTATTGTGTAAAACCAACGCCCTGTCCTGTCTTCCTCCCATTGCTTTTGCCATCTACTCCTCAATCTTTGTTTAATTATATTCTTGATTTCTGATTTACTAATATTAATTTCCAATTCAATATTTCTACTTTTTGTTGCTTCTTTCGCAGCCTTATCTGCCTCCTCATTCCCTTTCACCCCATCCGAAGAACCGTCTGAGCAGAACATTACTTTACATGGATCATTAACTATAGGGGTACTGCAATACATTCAATGTCCACTATGAAAAAAACAGTTGTTTAACATTGTTTCCAAGATTTGTACCATAGGCCTACACAAATGAGTTTTAAGTTGAATAAAAGTTGCCATATTTTGAGAAAAACAATAAACTATGCCTGATTTATCATCATACTTACCACATACATGGGCTTTTACCTCCTCAAATAATGGGCAACATTTTAAACATAGGCTGCACTAATATAGCGACTTGGAAGCCATAATGGAGCACTAGCGTTTTAAATCGCGGAGGCTTCAATACAGGCTGATGCTGATTGGATAACACCTGTGACACGCCCACAAACGGAGGAAAACTACCTCCGAGACATGTTGCTCTCTGTTACAAAACGTTACAACCAAAGACACCATTCAATGAGACAACGTCACACAACGTTATGTATCATAACGTCGTTGAATACACCCCAGATCCTTCCCTGAGGGGCAGGGGTGAACCCGCCCTCCTCTGTTTCTGATTGGCTAATACCAAGGCTCTGGCTGGCTTTATTGGTTTACAACAGCGTCAGTTTAATGCCTAACATGATTTCATTGGATAGTCAAAACTGTACCACAACAAAATGCACGTGCAACTTTTTTTTTTTTTTTTTTTTTTGGTCTTTCTTCCCCCCCCTCTTTTTCCAACTGATGGAAATCCATCTAGAGATGGAGAACTTTAATCCCTATTACTTAGTATTGGAGTGGCATAAATTGGGTATGACTGGAAAGCTGAGATTCTTGAGCCCAGTCATACATGTGATGACATTAGGCCCAATAATAGCCATTCATTATAGTGCAACCAATTTTTGAAACATGACGTCACTGTATAAAACGACTTAATATGACCTCTAGGATAATCACAGCCTCATGAAATGTTGCAACCACAAACTAGAGACCAAGGGCGTTCAGATGATGGTATGGTTTTACTAGGGTATATTGACTATAAGGGGGAGTTTATGAGCTATTTCAAGACAAAAGAGCTCACCATCCAATCAAAAAATGCAATTATTCAGTAAACCTTAAAGAAATTTTTCTGTGATGATCCTCAAGGTCTTGGTGTCCGAATGTGGTATTTTGGAGGGATTTTTGACCATTTCTATCAGTTCTCAAGTGGTCAAAAATAGTTCAGACATGCAGACATACACACACACACACACACACACACACACACACACACACACACTACACTGACATAATGCAGACTGCTTGAAGCTATTTGTGTTTTCACTGTAAATCACAACTCCTGCTTATGGTGCCTAGGCTACCATTCAAAAGATCAGTGAGGGTTAACTATTAATTACAAAGTGTTGTGTGACCTCGTCCATCTTCCAGGCCTCAGAGTTTGGGTATAAATTGCATTCTCTCCTGGCTTGGTAATTGAATCCAGATTGGTTCTCCTGTGTTAAGGATGATATATCCTGTGTGCTCCATGGATTGCATCACGAGGGATATTCTGCACTGTGGACTGGCCCCGCGAGCTTGGATGATTTAGTCAGCCAACTTTAGTCGGGCCATAAAGATCTGTCTCTAGACAAAACCAATTTCAAAGGAGGGCCATAAGATATAAGAAAGAAAGGATACTGCACACGTAGCCATGACGAAAGACCCATTTTCACTGCAAGCTAGCTATGCTACAGAAACAGATAGCTGCTATTTCACTATCTTGTTGCAGCCAAGGTCTATTGATTTGGTATGTGGCAGTAAACAACTTGTGGGTTCACAATGGATCAATGCTCTACAACATGCCCATCTGGTCAAAAAAAAAAAAAAAGAGTTCTGGTCCATTCAAGTCAATTCAAGTCAATTTAACTTATAAATATTAGCACTGACAGGGAACAAAGCATACAGGCATAAAGATAAGGCAGCCTTATTTTCCCAATTGTGCACAATCACTGATGTTACACATTTGATCATTAAAACTTGATAAGAGATATGATGTATAAGCCTTGATTCCAGCTGCATGATTTGATATTTAATGTTTTAAAGAAATCACAATTTTCACTAAATTTCTGTTTCAACATGGCCACACAATGTTACTGTTCATATAAAAAGGACTATGATGCAGTAAATACTCCAATACTAATGCAGGATAGATGCATAACAAGGGACTTCAATGATAGCCAGCACTGTATTCTCCAATTTCCTATTTGTCATGGTTGGCTCTCTGGATATGAGAGGTCTCATTGCCTCTGAGAGCACATTACTGTCTGTGGACAGTTTACATTCCTTTGGATAAATAAAATGTTACTGGAAAATTACACAGGCTGCTATCTAGCAGACACTTGAGCTGCACTCTACCAGGATTATAGTTTACAAGCGGTTCTCACACATACACACTCATGCATGCATGCATACATACATACATACACACACAGACACACATCTCTCAGTCTCTTCTCTGTTGCACACATTCATGCACATGCACACACACCGAGGAAACAGTGACAGTAATTGGAATTCTTCAAAGTAAAAGGGTATCCACTGTTTCAGCTTCTTGTCAAGTGGAGTTATATTTGGAAAGACATGCTGCCACCATGTTTGCTCATGTTAAGACTGAAAGCCCAAGAGGACAAGAAAAACTTCAAAGGAGGGAACACAGGGACAGGTAATGACATTTGTTCCTCGCTTTCCCATCTTACCTATACAAATACCAGGTAGCCTGCAGCTTACTTACAGGTTGGAGGGGTGCTCCCAGCTCCTGATGGCATCCAAGTGTGATGAATTAAGATAACGTGTTTCATTTAGTATATGTAACATCCTCGCCATTGTTTTGTTAATTCCATTCTGAGGACCCAGTCGCAATTTATATCCTTTGATTGCAAAGCCATTTATGGGTAGCATTTACAATGTGTCTTGTGCCACTTGACATTGTGATGAGAGAGACTATGTATTGCTTTGGATTTTGGATACTGCAGCACTATGATATGGCAAAAGCATTTTTCTTTTCTGTGTTTTAAATGCTGCATTACACTAAAGGGATGCACTTTCCCAAGCTTATTAAACAGTTCTAGTTCCATTATTTTCCTCTACCTGGTTATTATATCCACATTACTAATGACTGTTTATCAAAAACCCTTGTGCCTAAATATCTCATGAAAGCACCAATAGTCATTTTCACAACATAGTCACAATGTAAATTTTGGGATACTTGATTTTGTCCATATTGCCCAATACTCCGCACATATTCATAAAGTACTGTGACAAGAGAGCGGGTGGTTACCTTTACATACAGTATAAACACCACTTTTAATACACGTTATCCTGATGTTTGTTTTTTTCTGCTAGCTACTCAGAGAGTGTGTGTTTGGGAAGATGAACAGACATAAAAAGTACTTACAACTATGTGTAATATAAATGGAAGTTGAACACACAGGATTTTATCTTTTTGCACCAGAAAAAAAACTGAGAAGAGCCAGAATGCTGGGAGCCTGACAAAGAAGTCTGTCTTATAAGAAGATATAAAGATAAACCTAACAGTTAGATGATGCTGTATGAGAAACACAGAGAGGAGAGAGAGTGAAACAGAGAGAGAAGAAGGCAGAGGAGAACTCCTTCTCATTTGAGCAGAAAGAATATTAAGACAAGCTGCTCTTCAAGAACTCTAGACCTCAGTGTGGCAGAGCACAGCTACTGCTGGCACCTGTTAGAGCAAGACAGACTGGTGAAAGGCACAAGATCAACAGCAGCTGCCGTACCTTTCACTGTGCCAACACTGCTTTTTAAACATCAGGGAAGATAAACAGCATGCATTTCAATACAAAATGGATCATCAGGACTTATCCGGAAAGGAAGATTGTTTTGACTGACTCACTAAAATATTGGGGGACCAATAAGATTCTCAGTATGCAGAATTTCAAAGAACCCCATATGAATCCTCATGTATACTGTCTGTGTGCACATCTGTGTGTGCACGCATGGGTGCATATCATGTGCACATGTATGCATTGTGTGCATGCGCATGTGTATGCTTTCCTGTCTACATCTTCATGATTTCTCCTCCTCACTCTTGCAGTTGCCTCCTAATGGAGGTCAGTCTACCTAAACATAGCAGGGATCCATTTACTGTGTTTTATTATGCATTGGGACCCTGACATAGAAGAACATTGCTCTATAAATAAATTCGGGCAAGTGTGGGATTTTAGGCGGACATTGCACAGGCATAAAACAATCTGACATCACTGCGTATATTCCAAGTCGCAGACTTACAGAACAGTCTGCTATTTGTCTTTATGAAAACAAAATGCAATGTCCTTGCAGTGGTGATAAAATGCTGATATCCTCTGGTGTAGACCGGGGATCAAGAAAGATAGGATTTCATTTGTACAAGTGTTTTTTGATTTGATCCTAAATTTTATTACACACTGTTACAAATGATGAACAAGACTAGGTGTCTCTGGTGATGGCTGGGCCATTCTGAGCAGACCTCCAGGCATGTGCAACCTTCATACTGTTAAGTATCTTACACCCAGTGCATGATGGGATGCCTACAGCCCAGCACAACACATTGGTGAATATTATGTCAATTACATTTATACCATAGATCGTGGATTCCCAAACTTTTTTCACGCCAGGACCCACATTGGAGGTATGATTTTCCATGAGTATTGGCTTTTGCAACAAAATTTTGGGTTTGGATTTTCCATTTTCGTTTTTGGAGTATATAACAATTATGTTTTTAAACTGTATATCAGCTGCTCTCAGATATAAAAATGTGTCTATGCTGTCAGCTTGCTAAAAAGGCTGCTACCACTCTCCAGTCATTGTCACTTGCACAAAGCATTACAATCAGTGGAGCTTTTGTGGTGTCTGATGGATGTTGATACTGTGCCACCTATCATTACAGGCCAACGTTGCATTACTTAGAAATTTCACTCTGAGAAAAAAATGACTGATACAGCCTTCAGACGACCCATCCATCTTCACGCTGGGACCAACCAGTGGGTCAGGATCCACAGTTTGAAAATCACTGTCTGAGATGATGATAGAAATTAAGTATAGCTTTAGGTCTAGCTGGTTTTGCCAAGACATTTCTTTTTTAAACATCATTTGAAACCACAAAGCTTGTGTCAAGTCAGATTTATTTTCCAAGCTCTTTTAACAAATAGATCACAAAATGCTTTACACATAACAAAGGACACGAATCCAGATTAAAACAAGATGTAATACCACAAGAGCTTGTGTGTGTGTGTGTGTGTGTGTGTGTGTGTGTGTGTGTGTGTGTGTGTGTGCGTGTGTGTGTGTGTAGTTATGAAAGCACTAGGGAACATTAGAGCAGTCTGCAGGAGAATGAAGTGCATGACAGACTGCAGGCAAGTAGACAAAAAAAAAAAAAAAAAAAGAGGAGACAAGGAGAAAGGTTTGCATCACATATGGCAATATGGCACTAATTACAATTTCTACTAGTAAAAATGTAGTTGAAGATATCTTTAATTGGGCTTTTTACAAATAAAACTATGGATAGTACAGGATTCCTTGTAAGTCAAGGGTAACACGTGACTTATGGATAAAAATCCTGAATTAGAATTTCTTTTAATAAAAATGCCATTGCAGATATCTTCAATTGGAGTATTTACTACTATATATATATATATATATATATGTATATATATATATATATATATATATATATATATATATATATATATATATATATGATATTTTAAGTTAACACAACCTGTCATAATCATGTGTGTAAAAAACTCAGAGAAATGAGGCCAAGCGAAACAGAGGGATGGTGCGAAAGAGAACAGTAACCACAGCAGAATAGCTCACACCTAACCTGTAATGGTGCTGAGGAAAGCTCACTGTACTATGGAAGGGAGCCCTGACATTTTCCTGTCTGGAGGGACGGAGCCGCAGCCCACTCTGCTATGCGGTGGGGTGACAAGGGAGCAGAAACATGTTCTCACCCTCAGAGTGCATCTGACTACACGATAAGCCTCTCTCATTCTCCCTGCCCCACTAGCAAGCTTCCTGACGGCCATTGTGAAAGCCAGCCAAGTGTCCCAGTCGCTCTGAGCTTCCATTATCGCAAACAGCTTGAGATGGACACACACTGGTCACCCCAAACCCTTAAGAGTATACTTAGATTGAAGCAGCACAGGGGATACAGGATTACAGGACAATGATGTGTGTATGCCTGTTTGTGTACACAGGCGCGTATGCGTGTCCATGTATGTGCGGGTTTGCACTTGTGCACATGTGTGCATGGCATGTGTTTGTGTTTCGCTTGTAGAGAGCTATTTCTACCTGTTGGCTACCATGCTGGGAGAGTGACGGCCTAGTATGCAGGTAGGTCGTCTGTCATGTTAGGTACAAGTGGCAGACAGTATTGAACAGTGCCTCTCTTCATCCTGCACAGCACTGACTGAATGAGAACAGCACAATAACAGTGGGTGCTCCCAATCTACACTTCTCTGCAAGCACCAACACTGCTGTCTGCACTGTAAATGTGATTTGGGCTGATTGAATGATTGAAGTTTATCTATTTATGCATATAAAAAGCGGCTTCCCTTCTGAATAATTCATTTGCTTGTTTTAGGCATGTTTTTTTCTCCTGTTTTCTCTCTGAAGATTTGGTTGTGTTGTGAGGGTCCTGCTCAGAAGCTCTGATTTGCCATCTGCCTGAAAATTCTGTCTCATGTTAAATATTAGCAGTGCAAAGTCCACATTCAGTTGGACTGCACCAACGTGCTTTTCTCCTCAAGTGGGATGAGAACCATGTGCCTAGTCATTCCTGTGTGTGCATGTGTGCAAATGTGTGTGTGTGTGTGTGTCTATGTTCATGCTTCTGTGTTGGTGTATGCAGATGGGGGGACCCATTAAGCACATGGACATTTATGACGAGTGGGCGAATGCAAGAAAATGAAGCATGTCAGTCTCGTAGATGAGCCAAAAAACAATCCTCAGTTTTTCACAAACCACATGTTGTCATAGAGAGAGGCAATTTAAGATAAATTCCATCATACTGAACAGGAGAATAACATCTGGAACAACAAAGACATGCTGTGTCAAAGCAGCCCACTGGTCTTAAACAAGCCAGTTGGCAAACACAGCAAGATTAAAGCGTCTAGGAGAAGAAGAAAAAAAATCAGGTTAAAAGGGTTAATCCTATTTTTGTTGTCACCCGCTCCAATGAACTGTCATAACGGTGCTGTCTTTGCTAAGCACAGCCAGCAGGCACACTGTGAGCACATCACTGACACTGGGGCTGCGCAGTCGCAGGTGGCTATATTTAGGTGAGGCACGCTGTTTTATCAAACCTAGGCTAAGAAGATTTCATCACAGAGAAAAAGCAAATCTGTCCAACCTTAGGCTAAGGGAAAACAGATGGATTTACTAAATGCTTACATAGTGGGGAGGAAAGAGAAAATCTACTAAAAAGAGTCAACCTTATCTAACATTGCTAAAGGAATCATAAATGAAATTACATGCAGGCCGAAGGTCGGACATCGAGGTGAGGACACGGTGTGATTTTTCATTCACCCCATAAGCCCTATCAAGGGCTGATATTGAGCAGAGGCAAGCGAAACACAATGCAAAAGGCAATGTGACATCAGCAAACAGTTTCAAACAGACAGAGGTTTGACACCTTTGGGGAATGCACTGACATTTTAGCAACTACGCTCCCTGACAAGCTTAACACAACGCAACAGAAACAGCCTTACTTCTGTATGGTCAGTATTTAGGGCACTGTGGTGAATTTAAATATAAAATCTACTCTCTTGGAATTTATGTGTGCCAATACTTAGGCAATGTTTGTGACTAATTAAACTATCATTAGACCAGCATTTTCCAACTTATGCGCCGTGACCCCCTAGTGGTCTGCGGGGATATTGTAAGTGGGCCAGAAAATATTAGCAAAACAGATTTTAATTAAATAAAATACATTTAAACATAAAAAATAAAAACATATTTCATGAAATTTGTAATTATATAAAAAAGCATGACCGTGAATCACCATGATAAACCAATAAACTGGGATTTGTGAAACGCAATTCACTCACTATAATCTATAAGAGAGTTCTGCTATGTCGATAGGCCTAGTTGTTGGTTTTGGATAGTGATTTGTTTGTGACTGTGTTGTCAAACTTCTGTGCCTGTATTTTAGTGTCAGTCTTCCATGTGTGGCCAACCTGATATCATGCCAAAGCATGTAATATTTCCGCCCCATTCTTTGGGGTGTCATTATGTCACACCCAACATTCTAAAAATATACATAAGAGCCATCCATTCCAGTAGGCCTGCCACAAACCCACTTTGATGTTAGACTGTGTGCACTTTACAATGTGACTAAAAAATAAAATCACCCAAACTACATTATAGACTGACCGGAGGTAATGCGGCAGTCTGCCGTGTGGCAGGAGCAGAGTGTTTCCTGTCCCCTTGTCATATCATTTGTTGATGGTTTTAGTTGGTTCCGGGGAGCTGCTGCTGCCTGGCGCCACTGGCAGCTATTCAGAGTCCCTGTCTTTGTCTCTGCAGCCCCACAGAGTCCTTCACAGTTTCACAGAGCACAACCTGCTAGCTATCAACTCAGGGGAATAAAATACTCCACAAGGATGCTCTGCACTCAGCAACAACATCTAGACTACGTGAAAAAAAAAGTAACACAAAAACAAACAAACAGACAGGCGGTGAGTGTTGGGACTTGCCAAGAGAGCGACACATAGCGACAGGGCAAACAGCTCCCCAGCCGGGCCTCATCAGCTTGCAGTTATCCCTCAAGCACGCGTCAGTATCTGGACTCAGCTTTCTGGACTGTCATTCTGGCACTAATTGCACCTCTGTTTTATCATGATGCCTTGTTATCTTCCACAAGGTCTTTGGTGTCATGTCAAGGGATCCCCAGTCAGCCAGCCACAGAGTGTGGTGGAAGAAACACTGGTCAGTGCCCCTCCCCTCCCCCCTGACCCTCATTCTGTTTGTTGTCAGGAGAGAGAGAGAAAGAGAGAGAGACGGAGAGAGAGAGAGACCAGAGCAGCGGGCTTTCTCTTAATGCAGATGAAGTGCTAAGATAATGCACTGTCTAAAACAGCAGGCCGTAGTCACACTCAAGATCAGATATACCAATTCCTTGTTGGTATATCTGAGACAGAAACATTTCTGTCTCTTGTGGGGTGGGGCACCAAAAGTGATGCCCAAGCATCAGCAATCTGGTACTGCATACTACCCATGACCCTGAGAGTCCACAGATAGGCCTGTCGGTGTATGGTGTATAAACTTTGCTTTATTCGACCAAAAACAAAAATTATGTCATGCCTTTACAGTTTCGTGATCATAAGCAAACACTCCTGACTATTTTTTTTCTGGGTTGAGTCAATTTCTTTCTAATGCGTATACGGGAAGTCGTCATTACCACCACATCCCCTCCATCCCAGGTCACACTGTACCTCCACCTAGTCACACTATCACCTTGTCCCTTCACTCCATGCTGCACTGGCATCCGCCATTATTTTCACCAACTAGGTGATGTAATCAGCGAATGGAGCAGCTACAGTGAAAACCCTCTCTATCCATCTCCAACGGATCCACTGAAGGGTCAGAGGGTGACAAGGAGAGACATATCAGACATATCTATACCTTTATCTATATCTATATCTATAGATAGGGTTAGGGTTAGAGACAGATAGATATACATACATACACACACACACACACACACACACACACACACACACACACACATATATATATATATATACATATATATATATATATGAGAAATGGCGTGCTGTAGAAATAATTCTTAAGGCAGAAAGACTACAAGGATGGAAGAGACCCAGCTCAGAGTCAGTATTTTCTTTTGGAAAAGGAAACAGTAAATCTGATTTGTTTCCACGCTGTATCTCTGTACTGCATTACCAGAAAAGGTATTTTCACTTTCATTTTTTTTCTTTTATTCTTTTCTTTCTCCCCTTTCTATGTATTTATTTTTCATTTTATTATGTATTTATTTATTTATTGTCAAAAAAAAAAAACATCAAATCAGCAATCAGCAAAACAATCCTCTTGCAAAAGAGGGAAAAAAATCACAAGGGAAAAATATAGAGCAGGGGAAAATAAAACCAAAATTAATACTGCTTAAAAGCTAGCATTGATGGAAAACCCTCACTAAGAAGACAGTTTAAGCATAAAATGAAATCAAATCGGGGAGGAGATGCACACAGAGTTTATCTGGTTTTTGCTGGTCTGTGTGAGTAAGCAAAAGCGGAGGCTTATCTGACTGTTAAACCAAATAGGGCAGGGTTTATCTTGTTTATTTGTTAGTTCTATAATTTCTCGAGTGCAAACAGTATCAGGCATTTGATTTAAACACACTGCCCTTGCTGCTGCTTCCTCATTCAAAATCAAATGCAGGGTGGACATTTGCCAGTACGGCCAATACCAGTGTGGAAAAGAGGACATGCTATTGTCTGTGGAGATGCTGAGGATAAAAAGGGATGTGTCTCCCATCACTCCACGTCTCATAATCTGGAAATTTCTCTGAGTCTTCTAGTCACCCAGCATGTGGTGAGGCCAAGCCAAACACATTGATCCAAGGACGTGTTGCGGCAGCCGCACACACAGAGTTCTTCATTCTGTGCACTGGACTATGGCCCTCTCTAAGAGGAAACCCCACTGTTTCCAAAGGGTTTAGCTTTTTATACATTTTCACAGAGTGAAGAGGTCTTTTAATGTAAAGCCATTCTCCCACCATAACTGCTTTATTGCAGAGTGACAGCGATAAATAAATACTAACAATCACTCATGTGCATACTGACATCGATGTCGATTAAACTTTCTTTTCAAACCCTATTTTCAAGCTCTGTTTAGCCTATTTTTTGCAAAGACATCTAATCATTTGTTGAGACAATTTTTAAAGAGAGTCTCCTCCTCTCCTCTATAATTTTGTTTTTGAAGCCTCCCATGGTCAGCTGCTGTAGATTAGCCTTTTGCTATGAACACCAAACACAGTTCATCTGATGCTTGTGCATAACTTAATGTCAGAGTTACAATGTTATTGTAATTTCTATGTACAGAAAAAAAAATCAAGGTTAAACTGGTGGTGTGGTGTGTATATGCAGGGTTAGGGTGCAACAGAATTATATATTTAAAACACAAAATATGAGTGACTGTAATCTGTTACAATTTAAAATAGGGCAATCAGATTATAGTTTCTTTTTCAGATTACTGCTGAGATTACTTAGAATTAATGTATATTTCTTTTATATTTTCATTAACAAACAGCTGTCTTTGTTGCGATTGTCCCATCACATCCACATGCATAGTTTCTTCCAGCACTGGAGTGAATATTTGTGAACATTTTTATTTTCAAGCAAAAAAAAAAAAAAAAAAAAAAAAAGGCTGAAACACAACAATGCAGTGTAAATTGTGTCAGCCAGCAATGACGCTTCTTTCAGTCGTCTTTTTATTGGGATAATGCTCATTATCCTACAATAGTTTCACTGGCTGGCAGGCTAAAGTTACAGTCACAGTGTGGTACATCTGGGTTAAGTTAGCCATGACGTTGACTCGGTCTCTCTCTCTGGTCAGGTCATCTCTGCTGTCATGAAATTTTTAATGACATCTTGTTTGTTTTACTTGATTCAGCCGCTTTATGAAACATGCCACCCTAATATTTATGAAAAACAGAGTATTATAAAGTAATATATGTTTCTGACTTTGAGTGACATAACAGATTACATTTTGGAGCATGTATTCGGTAATCTGTGTATATGACACTGTCACCAAGACAAATTCCTGTACATCAACTGTAACTGGTGAATGAAGTGACTGTGGTGACTCTTGTTTTGTCTTCAAATTATAAAGGTAAATTTCCAATTTCCAATTTTTTTTTTTTTTTTTTTTTTTTTTTTTTACAGTCATTAAGATAGTGTCCTGTCACTATTATCATTTTGAAACTGTTAAGCATGATGTGTTCATGTTTTCACATGCGCTAAAAGAATCTCACACGTGCTAACAGGTCATTTTCATGGCGCCACATAGCAGGATATCTTCACCTATGATAATCATAATGCTGTCACATCTGATAGCATGATTGTACCACATAGTGTCTGGTCCTTCTGAAATCCATTCACTGACTATCTGGTGTTTTTAGGGGTCTGTTATTTGTCTCATACCTCTTTGAAACTCTTAAAAGTAGTTTATATTGAACATAATATGATTTGCCTGTGTAGCTGCCTTCGTAATTGTGAAGCACATACTCCACAACACATTGTGGGACACATTAGAGCCAGTTTCACATTTTGGCAATTTCCTATCCAGGTAGAGAGGACAAAAGAAATTCAATTTCAGAGAGATAAGGGGTGTGAGATTCCACCTGGGACACAGGCAAGGCTGAAAAGGTCAATGCGTGTGTACTCGTGAAGGCATGATTTAGTTTGGCACTATACAGCTAACGCATAAAAAACATATGAGCTGAATTTTGAAAGCTACAAGCCAAATGTCATTTGCAATTAACAGTGTGCATTTATCTGAACCAGCATGGTGTGCCAGTGGATGTGGTTAAACATATCACAACAGGGAAGACAGTGTAAGGACAAACAGAGAAGTTTACTGAGTTGACTTTCAGTGAGATTGTCTGAGCTTTTGGGCGCTAATTGTATTGTTCTAATTAGCAAACCCCAGCCATCTGGCATCTAAGCAGGTTCAAACAAACAATAAAAAGTAGTTTAACCCAGGAGAGTGAGAACAGAGGGCCGAATGGAGGACAGAAAGGAGCCGTAGTGTAACTATACAGGGCATTTTTGTTTGTATTTTTTTTTTTTTTTTTTTTTTTTTTTTACTTTGTTTCAGTTATCTTTTTAGTGGGTTTTTTTTTTTTTTGTTTTTTTTTTCAATTACAAGCATATTTCAAGTAAGATGAAAGATTGCATTTTTTTTCTTGTCCACTGTTACAGTATTGGTCTTACTGTAAACTGGAAAAAAAAAATCTGTAACACTTTATGAGTACACACTATTTAGCATTAGTTAAGCATTAATAAATACTGAATACATCATTTATAACGCATGAATACTCATTAGTATGTAGTTTATAAACACAGTTATAAATGTTTTACTCATCATTTATAAGCACAGTAGTTATGGATCAGTAAATACTGAATTCATCATTTATAAAGCATGTTTCTGACATAAATACTCATTAGTATGTGGTTTATAATCCCAGTTATAAATGTTTTACTCATCATTTATAAGCACAGTAGTTATGGATTAGTAAACACTGAATTCATCATTTATAAAGCATGTTTCTGACGTAAATACTCATTAGTATGTGGTTTATAATCACAGTTATAAATGTTTTACTCATTAATAAGTTCATCTATATAAATGATGGATTCAGCATTTCTAAGTATTACATCACTTACCCACCAGGTATTCAGGATTTGTCAGTGGTTGGTAAGATCATTTAGACAGCCTGTGCAAATAATGAACAGTCTATTTAGATGTACATGTCTGCATGCTCCACTATTCAGACATGTACTAATGGTTAATGAGTGTGTAGATGTTTTATAAAATATCACAAATTCCATTTCCAACGGATAGCTTATAAACAGTTATTAATGCAGGACTTTATGAATACAGGCAGTTGCAAAGCACTTACTACTCGTTAATTAATTTCGTGTGAGCTCATCTAAAGTGGGGACTATCTATGCCTTATAAAGCATTTACAAATGTGATTTCAAGGGATCCCGCTCTCAGCATGTCATCAACGTGATGACGTGGCAGACGGCAACACTTTACGTACAGGTGTAGCAGTCACACTGGAGAGATGGAGACCAGACAGAGGGCTCTGAAGGGAATCGACGGGTCCGGCGGATGCGGGCTCAAGAGAAAGCCGGTGTGGAGACGGATATATCAGAGTCGACGGGCGTCAGTGGAACTCGTGGTGGTGAGTATGTGTTTGTTTGCTGGCACACATGGATGATAGCTAACGTTAGCTTAGCTTAGCTTTGGGAAGCGGGAGCTAAGACCTCCAGCTGCTAAGCTAACGTTAGCTATCATCCAGCTAACGTTAGCTTAGCTTAGCTTCGGGAAGCGAGAGCTAACGCCTTCAGCTGCTAACATCCATGTGTGCCAGCAAACAAACACATACTCACCACCACTGGTTCCACTGCCGCCCGTCGACTCTGATATATCCGTCTCCACACCGGCTTTCTTTTAAGCCCGCATCCGCCGGACCAGTCGATTCCCTTCAGAGCCCTCCGCCTCCATCTCTCCAGTCTGACCGCTACACCTGTACGTAAAGCGTTGCCGCCTGCTACGTCAACACGTTGATGACGTGCTGAGAGCGGGATTGGAAACTTTGATACATTGCAAAATTTGCTGTACTTACATTTCCACTGTTGGTGTTTTTATCCAACCATGCTTATCCTTTTTTTCAGTTGTACAGTTACAATATGTTGAGAAGTTGCAATAAATATAAATGCAATATGTTCTCTGTCCCTGTGTTGTGTCTCTCCTTGGTCTGGAACTTCTGTGAGTTTTGAGGCATTGCCAGCCTTGAAATCACATTTGTAAATGCTTTATAAGGCATAGATAGTCCCCACTTTAGATGAGCTCACACGAAATGCTTAATTAACGAGTAGTAAGTGCTTTGCAACTGCCTGAATTCATGAATTCCTGCATTAATAATTGTTTATAAGCCATCCATTGGAAATGGAATTTGTGAGGTTTTTATAAAACATCTACTAACATACTCATTAACCATTAGTACATGTCTGAATAGTGGAGCATGCAGACATGTACATCTAAATAGACTGTTCATTATTTACATAAGCTTTCTAAATGATCTTACAAACCACTGACAAATCCTAAATACCTGGTGGGTAAGTGATGTAATACTTAATTTAGAAATGCTGAATCCATCATTTATATAGATGAGCTTATAAATGATGAGTAAAACATTTATAACTGGGATTATAAACCACATACTAATGAGTACGGTATTTACGTCAGAAACATGCTTTATAAATGATGAATTCAGTGTTTACTTATCCATAACTACTGTGCTTATAAATGATGAGTAAAACATTTATAACTGTGTTTATAAACTACATACTAATGAGTATTCATGCGTTATATATGTGGAATTCAGTATTTATTAATGCTCAACTAATGCTTACTAGTGTGTACTCATTATAAAGTGTTACCAAAAAATCATAACACACACTTTACGTGGTCATAACCTGGGTCATACAGCTCCTAATCAAAATAGTCCCATATGGGTCTATTCTCCAGCTTGCTGTTGTCAATAAGTTCCACTTTGATCCTGTATGCTTTACAGTGAAGGCTCAGTGACACACCGTCTGCATGTCTTTGTGTAAAATCATGCACTTTCTGACAGAACTGGAACTGATCTAGGACCAGCCTTGGGCTCACTGAATGTCTGTGTTAAGGTTTAGCAAAGACATTAAAAGACAAAAGCTAAAGCATTTTTCTCTGTAATTTTATTTTGTTTTAGTTAGTTTTGTACTGCACATTGTAATTTTGTGCATTTGCTTTTTCTTGTAAGTGCTAGTTTATTTTTATTTCAGTTAACAATTTTTTTCATAGTTTTAGTTTTTTTTTTTTTTTTATGTTCATTAATGAACATAGGTTTAGACTGATTTATCAATTTACCCATATATCAGGCCATTTTTTTCTAAATAGGCCTTTTGGATATTGACATGTCCATGTCTTTTCTCTCTCAATATTAAAGTAATTTGTAATTTTAAAGACACTGAATATCAGCACCAACTATTAGCCATTTGCAGATTCAGTTCAAAAAACAAAAAATAAAATAATAAAAACAACAAATCAGTATCAGTCTTTAAAAAACAGATTGAACCCTGCAGCAGATACCTTAAACTGAGCAAATCCATTGATCAGAGTTGCCATAACTGTGCTTTCTTGGTTGCTATGTCAAGTTCTGTTGCAGCTAGGGAGCTAGCCAGTGATCTTTCTCGTTTTTTTCCCCCAGTTTTTACTCCTTTTCATGCAAAGTGCATCAGACACAATGTTTCAGTAACTGGTCTAAAAGCAATCATATCCAGGAGGGTGTTTGTCACTGTGATTTTGAATCTGATGATATTGCAAAAGGCTGAATCACTTTAGTGCCCATAATCACGCTAAAGTAAGGTATTACTGCTAGATTACACCTGTGGAACCAGTGATAATGGTGATTGTTTTTTGACCAGAACTGATTATGAGCCAAATGCCTAAGTAAAATGTTGTGAAATGAAATTTACAATCAGCCATTTAGCCAGCTGCTTGCATGACAGCAGATTTCTGTGCTGCAGGTCAGGAGAGGTTATAATAAGATACTCCTTTCTAAACAGTTAAAACCAACTTCCTCACACTGAGCTGCAAATCCCTTTTGCAATTTATAAGTGTCACAGGTCTTAGAAATCATCACCATCAATCACCATCTTTTATCTACACCTTTCCTCCATGACTGAAGTGGATTAAATAGGTGAAATCGATAAGAGTTCAGGGTCGGTCTGTTGCATGGAAAGTGCAGGCATTCTTCATATTTTGCACATTGTGTTTATATTTTCCAAAAAAAAATGCAGTGCTGAATGAGATATTTCCTCCTTCAGCGGAGGCAGGTAAAACCAGAGGCACTCTGTGTCAACCAGAATGCAGAATGTCCTACAGAGCTCTTGGTCACTCAAATGTCACATACAAGGCACAGAAGCCAAGCTCAGGACTTTAAACTTGACTGTGGTGTGATGAATTGAAAAAAAAAAAAAAAATCACCTTTTGCCCATCACTCCGCCTGAAATGTTGAGATAAGTGAAGCTGACATATTTACTGCAGGTAAGCGGGACAATAATCACAGATGTCTGGTGTCAGGAAAATACATTTGATACCAAAAAGTGTTAAAAGAGAAAAACTTGAGAATGGGTCCAGGCCGACTGGGGTTATGTATCCACCTGGAGAGATTATAAATTGATGTTGCAGTGCAGAGGACGGCGGAGGGGGAAGGACACACAACACTGCATTTGTCAGGTGACAAAAATACATCAAAAATACCAGCTGGGTGACATGCCGCACTTCCCAGGAAATGGTTCCAGCAGCCTTTCCCATTTTCAAAATGTATATGATGTCCAATCAATCAATATAATCTCACCCCAAGATTACCATCACTTTTGCCAAGGTTGAATTTGGCTCCCTGACTAATATGTAGAGCTGAATTAAATGGCATATAAGGAGGGGAGGAAGTAAAAAAAAAAAAAAAAAAAAAAAAATCAGACATGCAAAAAAATAAATAAATAAATAAGTGTCCATTCTCCGAAGGGTGTGATCACGTGTCCCAGTTTCACACTCCTGCACAAGTGTGCCGAGGTCACGCGGTACATTTCAATCACTCTGCCACGATGACAAGCAACCTTCCCCCCACTGGCCACCCATATCCTCCCTGGGCTCCCTCCATTAAATAAATTGTGCTGTAATAATCTCTTGGCTCCTAATATTCGTGGATGAACACAGCAGCCTATTTTGATTACCCCACTTTCAAGCCCAGCCAGAACCGTCTGTAATCCCCGTGTTTTACCCTCACTAAATTAAAACAGGACTTATTTCATGGGAGACCAAAAGGAATAGAGTGTCATTCATCCCATGTAGCGTCACACCTCCAGTTTTTTTTTTCATCGTAATATGCAAATTGGCACTGTCAAATGAAGACTGCCGATGTTCTTTAGTTTGGAGAAGAGTAAAGCCTGCATTCTCAATTCATGCACTTTTTATTGAAAGCATTCTGATCTAATACGGATCCTATTTAGGTGTATTTACATTTTGTCAACAAGACTCACTGGACCAAGAACTGTCGATAAATGGTGTACGAGTGGAGCCTCTACTGTTAAGGCTTTACTCTTTTCTGCTGAAATTTCCCTAGCCAAGCACCTCAGCTTCATTTTCCAAAAAAAAAAAAAAAAAAAAAAAAAAAAACAATCATTCAAACTGTCTTCTACTGCCCCCTCGACTGAGGGGAAACCACCATCACTACAGCTATGTTTCCCTGTCTCTTTTTTCTATTAAATCTACAAATGGAAAGCGAGAGGCCCCACAAGACCCAAACAAATCAATAGCAAAGCATACCCTCAAATCAACCATAATCAACCTGACTGAAATAGAGAATGTTATTTGATCTGACCTCAACACAAAGGACACACACATACACACACACAAGTAAAGTGACTGTACCTTCAAGACAAGCCTGTAGCAGTTATCTGTCTGTTAGAGAATGAAATTGCTTACACACAAGATGATATTCACATCACTAACACTTGATGAAGGCTACATCAGCTTACTTTGCACAATATAACGGCAAAGCCTGATCCGAGTCTACACTTGATGTTGTGTCAAAATTACAACCACAGCCTTTTGAAACTGGAGACATTTAATTATGCAAAAGTCAACCGGGATAATATATATCCACTAGACCACATATACTATTAAGTACATAGGATACGAAAGTACAGCAAATTAGTAATTAAGAAAGTTAAAATTACTAAAATGTGAAATGACCAGGTACCATAAATGTATTTAGGAGCAACCGCTGTGGGCCTAAACGTGTTACTTTTCCCTCAAATGGTATTACAGCCTTAATGTGCACTCTGCTGACAAAATCTGCTCTACTTTTCTTTAATGTATTCCTCTACAAAGGTGACAGAGAGCAAAATGAAATTGTAAGATGTCTTTTCAGAAGATTCATTTTCCCCCACTGCTAAGGTAAGTGTCTTTGGGGAAATGGCACTGGATGTGCAGGAGGAATAAAAGGATGGTGAAATTGTGGAGTTTTTGAGAGAGAGGGTGGAAGGATTCGCACGACTGTTGCAGAGGGATTGGACTGATTGACAGAAACTGCAGGACAGCTGACCTCTCTTTCTGATAGTGTTGGCAGCGCTGTTCCAAAGTAGAGCGGGAAGCTTAATAGAGCCTTCACTACAACAAAAGTTCTAATGTGCGACAACTTCCTGTCTACCTCTCCAGGGAAATGTGCAAGACGTTCCAACAGATGTGTCCTTTGGGTACTGGAACACAAGATAATTAAAAGGCACTTGATGGACAGAGGACTGCATGCTAATATCACGTTGCATTATTTACCTGGAACGCTGCAAAATCTATCTGCTGATGCAACCCATTCAAAGGGCTTGAACCATTTTGGGGAAAGAAAATTATCAACCTGAATTTCATCATACAATATTTTCACCAATATAAAGAATCTGGTCTGTCAGAGGGTTATCATATTGAGGTCTCAAATTTAATGTCGTCCTTGACAGGGGCATTGAGTGCGGGCCAAAAAGTGAGTTTTGAGAGACAGTAATCTCAACATCAATAACCCTATCAATCCTCTGAATTAGAGCTGAACAATTATGGTGAAAAAATTCAGACTGGAGATATCATTTGTAGGCCGGGGCATCTCTGTAGCACCACAATACCTCATTTATAACGGCATTCTGTCACACATTTGACCTTTATCAAGAAAACTGCACCTCCTACGATTTGAATATTGCCCTTGGTGGTATTACAGTTTTTATGATATTTTGATTAATTCAGCCCTTCTCTGAATATATATGAAAGTCATTTTGTATTAGAGGACTTTAAAAACCTACACATTACACCTTAAAAAAAACTAGACTCAAATGAGCAATCTTTTGGTCAGAACTGGTTTCAGCTTTTTCATATGATATGATGATTATCATATTTTGGAACAAACAAGCAGTCACACTCCAGCTGGCCATTTAACTGTCCACCTCTATCCACTGGAAGATGCTGGTTCAGAAACGAAGGAGGCTGTTCAGCTTTGGATCTGGAAATGAGGCTGAAGATTGGATTATGATGCCATTTTTAATCCCTCTTTTCCCTTGGAAGATACTGCTCCTCCCCTGCTTCTTAGTATTATACAGTACTTGACAAGAGGAGATATTGCTGTATTCCAGCGCAGTGATGACTGTGTGACTCCTTGTGACACTCTAATTTGAGCTTATAGTGCCAAAGCTTTGATGCAGACATGGGAATAAAATTTTTAGTCAAAGAGACCTTTCTCTCCCTCGTGCCCATTGGACAGTCTTCCTCGTCTCCTTGTGTGCTTTAATTACAGCTGTCCTCTCCTGTTTCTGATCTTGATTTTGAATGACTGCCTCACAATATCTTAATTCTCATTTACTTCAATTTCAGACTATCTCGTGGCATAATGCTGTGTCAGCTTATTGACATGAAGTTGATTTTTCTCCGCCTGACATTAATAACAGCGATTCTTAAATTTGCTTTCAAATTGCTTGTATTTTCCTAACATGCCATGGTTTTTAAGGTCAAAAGCCATGGCATGGTAGTAAACAAAGGGACTCTTATGTTTAAAATGTGGTGTATTTCTTGTCTTTCTGTGTAATTTGTCCTCTGCTTTTTGCAAATAAACTGCCACTGCCTTGGACATAGAGAAACTACATGAGAATCATTTCCCAGGCAGTGCAAAATTTTACTCTCCCGACTGAGTGCCACGTCATTCAGCTGTGACTCAGGATCTAATAGATAATAGACTTGAGTGATTACGTAATCATAGAGTTGAGTCCTTGTAAAACACGGGAGCCGCCAAACTGCCAATCGCCAAAATGTTTAATTATGTTAATACATATTAATATCCTGCCACCGACACAAAACAAATGGGTATTTAGTGTGCATTATTATTTCTTTCTTATATATATATATATATATATATATATATATAATTTTAGAGCATGTTATCTTTATGCTTAGTGTGTTTTTTTTTTTTTTCCCATATAGCCCTGAGACAGTCAATAAGTGTATGCATTTCAGCAGAGGTGTCCATGGAGGGCGGAGGGGAACAGAACCCAAAGAGCAGATCGAGGTTCAGTGTCATGCTTGAGGACACTTTGAAAGGAATGGCTGTTGCCGAATCTGTGACCTTTCAGTTGCAGGACATTGTTCCCCAACCCTGAAACCACCCTCCCTTATGACATTTAACACAGTGAGTAAGAGAGCAGAGGAGATCAAGAAGGAGTACAACGGGATGGGAGGAGCGTAACTGAAATGGTACACTGCCTAATATATCTGTGTCTCACTACCCTGCGCAAATTGTGTGTAGGGGAACGCAAACAGTATTAGCTGATGCTCTTTCAATATTACATACATTACATACACCCTAGTATGCTGGAAATGCTTATTTTTACTGTAGAATTCTACTGTTTTCCAGGTTTTGATTGAATAAACATTTGCAAAAAAAAAACTAATCAGAGGCTAAATTAAATTGTTTCAATGCTGAATTAACCAATAAGAGAGAATAACACTTAACATGCAGCAGCCTTTGTGCCTCAGAATGGCTTGAATATGGAATGATGAAATTGTCACGTAGCACTGATATTATTTCACGCTGCTTGTTGCAGTATACAGTACTGTTATTATGCAGTTAGGGTAATGTATGTACAGAGCAGGATTCAAATAGCACATCTAATCAATTCATGTCTCACTTTCTCATGGGGGAAGAGGAATACTTCATTATAGGGGGAAAACGCAGGCCAGGCAGACAAAAAAAGTGACTTTATAAGAGAGGCGATGCAGTTGTCTTCTGCGTGAGACTGTGTGCCAGTGGATTATGAGATGCTGACAACTGTGGTTGGAAAGGGGGATAAAAGATAACAGACTGGATCGTCTACAGTGAAAAGTACATTACATTTATGCTAAATTAGTCAATTGTGCGAGGAGATACCTAGGCCGAAGTCCAATGAGCATCGCTGAAACATGATGTTACAAGATTTTCTTTTTCTTGTTTACTCACAGGAAAATCTAACTTTATTGCATAGACATCCTTGCTCTCTCACATGGACATCTCTCTGTCTCTCTCATGCATTCTCACGCTACACAAATGCAAATTTATCATCACGTATACAAAAACAGGACTAAGCGCACACTCAAATGAAAAAATAACTACTTTTGATGACAGCTGAAGCCAAGAGGCATATGAAATCTAATTAGAAAAAAAAAAAAATCTAAAATACAATTTCAGCATAAAACATCCTATGATATTAAGCACTACAGTACATTTGTCTCTTCACTTAATCACTGGATCAAAAAAGGCTACATTTGTCTATTTGAAGGGAATTCTTGTTAAACCGCTTCCATTTGCACCCTAGGCCTCTCTGCTACCAGCACTAAACCAGACTCATTTATCTCTCAAAGCCAGACACCTTGTTCTCGAGGCTACAGTAAAACACACTTGTGTGGCAGGTTATAGCTTCTATATAATGTCATTCCACCAGTGTAGCTGACAGAAAGCCAAACGCGATAGACAGCATTCAATGTCAAGGACAGGGGCAGATTTGTTACAATGAGAACGCAGCTCTAAATCCTTTCACATCAACATCTCCACATGATTTAAAGGACAAGATCATACCAATTTCATTGGTGAACTAAATTCCATGGCACATACAGCTTGTAATACAATGGTTTTGCCTGATTATTAACTAACTGCATTATTTCACTAGAGGAAAATTACCTCAATTAAAAAGGTGAGTTTCATTACCTCCTAGTTACAATGACCCTGATTATTCTCAATTTTATTGTGTGAAATGACAGAGGGGTCAAGTGAATTCTAAAATTAAATTTTCTAATTTGCTCTGACTGGCTAGGCTAAAAGTGAGCATCTTATGTGAGCATAAGCTCTTTGATGCAATCGATCAGATGCATTTGTCTCTCCTTTGACAATTGTGGTGAATCAGATTATCTAAATCAGACATGATGAAATAATCACTGGAATTAGGCTTACTCAAATGTTTAACATTTTTAAGTTTAGTTATTGAGCAAACCAACATTATTTGTTGCAAAAGCATTATTGTATGTACTGCAAATGGGAAGAAAGACAAACCTTCACTCACCTTCACTTTGCTTACACACTGTTATCTGAATTTAATATTTTGAGAATGTAAAAGGTCTGCAGAGAATCAGTGCTCATGTAATTATACTTTTCAGGTGCACAGTTTAATTTCACCTGTTGTCTCAATCTCACTGCATCAAAGCCATTTTAACATCCTTAAAGCCAGGACGAGGGCCTTTACACCCCATCTTGCTTAACAGTTCAGAGCCACCTCAGTGATGTGAATCAGATGCATATAGCCAATGACAAACTCAAGGACACTACATGTACTTAACAACAGAAAGGAATCCATGGGACAATAAGAGTACTAATGAACATACATTATTCAGTTGTGGACATGCCGTTTGTAACTGAACTACAGAGAAACACTGCATAACTGTTAATAGCCTCAATAACTCACAATGCCGCATAAATATTTAGTAACTGGGGTATATCATGGCTTTGTGGGTTAAATAAAATGCTTTAACCCTGTTCCAATTCAAAATGCCTTGCATGAAACCAGAAATAAATAAGAAAATCAATATATAGGGCTTGAACTACTGCATGGAAGGCCTCATCACTACTGATCAGAGATAAAGGACATCCCTGGAGCACTTCTTTTTTTTTTCTCAGATGAA
Organism: Myripristis murdjan; assembly: GCF_902150065.1. Taxonomy (NCBI): domain Eukaryota; kingdom Metazoa; phylum Chordata; class Actinopteri; order Holocentriformes; family Holocentridae; genus Myripristis; species Myripristis murdjan. The sequence goes on from NC_043982.1 coordinate 22,358,763, forward strand.
AAGGAGAAGAGAGAAATTGCTAAAGTGTTTCAAAAATGCATGCAATTAGATGTCATTTACCCAGGTTAGCCAGATAATTAGCAAGACTTGTGTGATCTGGGCTGCTCCATCACACACCACAGACAATAGCCTCTGCCAGCAGGGATCCTGATATGGACATATTCTGAAACTAGTCAATCTAATTGATATTACTGCTGTAGGCTGTGTAAAATTCACCTTTTTGATACTGAGGTAATGCCTATTTGATTAGAGTTGTAAGGCAAATTGTAAAGTCAGTAGACTATAATTGTCTGATTTATTATCTATCTTTGTTGAAATTCCGTAATTTAATGTTAAGGCATGAGTTGGTTGGAAAAAGTGCTGTAAAACTGCACAAAACACTGATGAAACTGTTCATGAGACTGTGGAAGCCTTAAAAGAGCAACGATGACAAAAACACCTATAGGCCTGTGTGAACGTACTCCTGTGGATGGTGAAGTGATGCTTCATTCCGAGAGCCTGGCTGTCTGGAGCGCATGTGTAAAGTGTCTAAATTTACCTGAAATCACTGTATGGGTGAATTATCCAAAATCCAGCGGATTTAACCCGCTCTTGTTCCCGTTCAACCGCCTTTTCACTCCCAAACATCCTCAGGGAGAACTTGTTGACCCCCGGTTGTAGCATTGCTCCAAACTGTCTGTGCATGAACCCAGCCTGATATAATCTCTCGTCGTCCGGCAGAATTTGATCAATGCCATCCAACTTTATAAACCCTGATTGCTGGTCTGGGAAACCATTTTGGGAACCACCGCCACCGCTGGCTCCTTGCGCACCTTGATCCGGTGGCCCATCATCAATTGCTCCGGGGGGACTCTCCTCGCTCGGGGTGACATCCCCCTCGGTGATGAGGCGCCTCTCCTCCGCTGAGTCCGAGTCGTGCACATGCCGACTTGTGATGGACGAGAGACTGCCTCGAAACCTCCGACAGTCTCCATTTGAGCTGGTCTTCATCGGTCTCCCGATGTCCGTCTCCATGATTACCGACTCCCCACTTCTGGTCTCCCCGATGCCTTTGCAGCTTCCCCCAGAGGTCGGCGACGGTGACGGTAAAGGCTTCATCCTAATGCTCTTTCTCCGGGTGTCCTTGTCTCCGTCTTCTCGTTCCCCCATTGTTGATGCTTTCTGTCCAATGTGCTGAGGCAAACTGTAGAGCCTTTTACGCATGGAGGAGTGCAACCTGTCCATTATGACATTGAGAGACAGTGGGGAAAAATCAATAAATCCAGATTGTTAGGTTGTATTGTTACGCTTATTGCCACCAGTTCAGCGCTCCCTATCTGTTTGTGAGAGCGATCAGTCTGGAGCTAATCTGAAACCCTGAAAGCCTGATACACATGACATGGACTGCCGTGGATTCACTGAAATAGATGATAGATACTCCTCCTCATAATAAGGCTACCTGACAGTTTGCTTATGTCCTCACGCGCAGCCTGGGCGGTCCGGTTGGCCACAACGTCCCCGATGTACATCTTTGTGCCGTTCCGACATTGTGCGCCAAAGTGGAAAAAACTGCTTGAAAGTCACCTTAGCATGACAAGTAAGGGACGTGCCGACGAACGGTGATACGGAGACGAGGGAAAGGTCATGCACAGCGAAGGATGCTCTTTTCAGCAGATGTCTTGCCAGCTTTCAGTGACAAACAAGGCGACACAATCATGCAAAACACAATATAGCATTCCAAGGACCGCTGACATCACTGATCCATAGTGCGAGTGCGTTTTGGTGAATTGTGAATATTCATGATGCTGATCTATTGGGTTGCCATAGGAGCGAGAACTGCAAATAAGCTCAGCCCACCTTGGTTAAAGGGGTATACTCTCCCCATTCTTACAACATTCTAGACCTGTTAAGTTAAGGCTACAGGTAGGCAGTACCAGCCTATTATTAAACCCTGGCTGCGGGCTCCTTTTGGAAAAATAAAGGAGCCTATTAGCCTGCACCGTGGTCATTCTGATCCAGTGCGTAATTTGCGCACCAGTGGTTTCCGGCACTGGGATATACGTATGTCAAGATGCGTTCCTATTATTTTATCAAACAGCTCTCCATATTATTGGACAGTATGAGTTACTTCTCAAATGACGTGAAAAAATACTTTGGTCTATTTAAGTAATGGCTAAATTAAAGAGTATAAAGATTTGTAACAATCGCATGGAGGTGAAGGTTAGTGCAGTGTTGAGTGACAGATTGGAGTTGGAGGAGACTGCAGGGCAGACATCAACTATTACTGCAATACATAAATAAATTTTATTTACAATACATCAAAATGGGCTCTGTGAATTTTCAAAATATATGAAAACTTTGTGCAAAAATGGTTGCCATTTAGGAGATATTCATTGTAAATAAAATGTAGATTCTGAAAATACATTTTCTTCGTGTGTTGTTTCTGGTAACATACAACACACTGTAGGCTGTATGTGCAAGTATATTCTTAAACAAAGAATTTGGACTTGAAGATCATGGATGAATTTGGAGCTGGTGGTGACATCATCCACAAGGAACGAAATCTTGTGACTCTTCCGCATGCTTCTTGTTAAAAGTTATTATTATTATTATTATTATTATTATTATTATTATTATTATTATTATTACAACAGTGAACATGTTCAGCATCTCAAAACGGAGATACGGGGTACAACGTTATATCAGGGTCAAACTGAATCATTCTTTTGTGTATCAGTCAATCCTAAAGTTAAATCATGAGTGCAATCTCAGATCAAATCTACACTGAAGAGCCCTGATATGTGCACTAAACTAAGTGCTGTCTGCAGGGATTGTAATGTTATGGAAATGTATGCATTTTCTGTTATGTGCTGTCACAAATGAAGCTGCTGTTGATGCACAAAAAATAAGCCCTGGCTGACAATAAAGTATAATAATCAATCAAATAATAATCAATAATATTCTATCATCTAATCAAGCACCTTTTGTGGGAAAACATTATTACAATTTCAGTAACCTGACAGGTAAAATTTCAGCAGTAGTTTCAGCAACACTGTAAACTTCCTCTGTGAACTGATCAGCATTCAAGGTCTGGGAGGAAATTTGGGGCAGACTAGTTTCAAATTTAGCTCATACAGATCAAGTTTACTCTAAAGAATCCCATCACATCTCAACAAGAAGCTTAATTTTTCTCTATGGGATTTTGACATGGTTCCACATATGAGTTACATTTCTGGCCAAATGATACATCTTTGAGTCCAGTTCCTTAACAAGCAAGGAGGTCAAAATGTAATTCATCAAAGCTTATTTTGATGATGACATAGGAACACTAGTGAGGATAAATATCAAACACACAAGATAGCTTACATGTTGTTGCCCCACTCAAATATAATTCACATAACCATGTATAGATCAATCAAATCTAAATATCTATTTAGTGCAACTAATTTTCCATAAGTCTGTTTTCAACATTTTTCGCCATGTAAAATGGCAAGAAATAATTTGTGGCTGAAAATAATGACAGCTATGAGAAGCCTGCATGACCTCAGGTGACCCTGTCATTTTTTCAAGCAGATCAGGCTATTTCACATTCTACCAGAACTACACACCCTCTTTAAGCTCAAAGTCAAGTGTTTTCCATGCTGCATTTTGCACATTGAAACACACTCATTTCAAAATCCAAACTGATTTCTTATTTTTGCAGAAATCACAGTTTGTTGCTTCCTCCAGCAGATCAGATCTCTGTCTATAATTAAGATGTAATTGAGAACAGGTGACGTCCCAGTTCTACTTTAGTCTCTGCTGACAAAACCCTCTTCTCCCCTCTGTCTTTTCCCATTCACCACACATTTCCTATCACAACAACAACAACAACAACAACAACAATAAGAAGAAGAAGAACATCATCATCATCATCATCATCATCATCATCGTTATCATCAACATCATCATCATCTTTATTTTAAGCCCTTTTCATAAACAAAGTTACAGTGTGCTTTACAAAATACGACCAAGCAGTTTACATCACCATAAATCCTCCCACTTCCTACTAGCCTACTTAACCTCAAAAAGTACATATTTGAAGTCACTAAAATAATACACATCAATCTTTTTTTTCACCCAAGGCATGTTTGTGATTTAACATTACAGAGATGAAGAGAGTGAATCACGACACATTTTACGGTGTTCAACTCTAATGAACTGATCTAGTATGTTGTTATTTGTGTGTTCACTGGCATATGAATGTTATCATGGGTTGTTTGAGGTGTAAAGACCAAGTGTACGCATAGTGTGAGCTTAATGAATCTGAACTTAATGAATCCTTATCCTTAACAGACATCTGGATCTTTGATTCAGAATTTGATTTTTCAAATAAGCCAGTGCATAGCAAGAGAGCTATAATACAGACTAACAGTATTTGTTAAGTGCGGATTTAGAGGACACATTGTGTTAAAACCACAGTGCAGGAAGTTTTCTACAGCCTATGACTAATACCTCCTGGCAAACATGTTTCAGTTGAGATGGTGATATGGCAGCCTGTGCCACTGCTGAAAACCCTGCCCATTTGGTGGGAAAGTTCATTGCCCATGTGACCTGCCATGTTGAACACGAAATGAAAACACATCTGTTGTTGATATTTTGGGGCTGTGTTCACGCAACCAGTTCAAAAATGCGTGTGGCATACAGAGTAAACTACAGTAGATGCTTACATCACAAAACATGTCTGCTTTCATTAGCCAAAGCCAGTGAGTATTATAATGATTTAAGCCAGGTATATTGTAAGGGTTATGAATAGTTATGTCAAAAATAAGACCAAAATACATGACAGAGGACAATACCTTGTGTATATGTTATCAGCATACAAAGAACGTTGTAACAATCTCAGCAGGAAGAGACAGAAAATATTAAATTTTTTGAGAGGTTGAAATGGGGAGTGTTCTCATGGTGCCTGCCTTCCCCTTCTTTTCTGTCAAATCCCTAACTATATCCAGTGACACGGTGCTTTCAGATGACATAACATGCCCTGGGGAGGAAGCCATATTGGAGGTTCTCAGCTCTTGGGTAACAAAGGCAGAGTAGAGCTGATTGAATTCTTTAACTCAGAGCTCAGCTGTCTCTCGGTACTACTGAAGAGACATGGGCCATGGCTCTTCCCAGAATCACCACCTTATCGTGGTAGTTTGTGTGCCTCAGTGATCCTGGGAACAGGGCTGTCAGGAGCCAAGGACACTCAAGACAAAATGGTCTCACATGGTGAACCAGACAAATAGTGATTAAAAAAAAAATAAATACTGGTTCCACAAGATTTAAGAGAACGTTGTCCAGAACAGGGACACCAGCGACCACAACTGCAGCCAGGCCTGCTGGCGAGTGACTCTTGCCTGGGTGACCCTTGCCGCTCAGCCAGGCAAGGAACTGTGGGCCCACTACCCTGTGGGGCCACCACATGCAAAGGAAAGGGTAGCACTATGTGTTTGCTTGTTGGACAAAGGGCAGGGACAGAGCAGAATGCAATGTTAACCTTCCGTGGTCATGGGTTGTCCATAAAATCACCATGTTCGAACACAAGGTGGCTAATAAGTGTACATAGCAGCATGGCATCTGACCTGTCTACACTGAAAGGAGCCAGCTGTGATGGTTCAGCCATGAAAGACGCATGCCCCCCTCATTCAGGCATGACTGACTACAGCACCTCAGGACAGACCCATGTTACACTGGGGGGATTATATCTCCTTGGAGGTGCCCCAGAGGGAGCAGGAGGAAGCTGCTGGGGAAAAGGACATGTGGGCTGTTGTGATGTTGCCACCAGGACCCTTGCTGGACACTGGCTGGATTAATTAATTGATCAAGAAAGTGGGCAGATGTAAAGTTCTTTTTTTATTTATTGTCTGCCTGTCTGTGCTGGGAATCATGTCCTCACTTATTTGATTTCCAGTTTAAATGATGACAACAGTGATGCAATTGTGATATTACATCTGAGATTGAGACTCCATAGCGTGCTCTTTAATGTGCCTCAAACTTAAGTCTGAGAAAATAAATGAGTAAATAAAAATAAACTGGTGACTGGTTGAACAACTACTTTATTAATTCATGACAGAATTAGGCCACTTGACTGGTTTGGTGTGATAGATCGAACTTTCAAATTTGACGTAATATGAAGACTGATGTCATATCTGATTTTTGCCCAGTAGCAGCTATGTTAAAATTGGTTATTTACTAAATAAGCTGGTTAGTTAGTTAACAAACTCACAACACAACTTGTTTGTCCAGGCATTAATATATTAGGCAATCTATAGTAAAATAGACCAACATCACATAGAACTACATAATAATTTTTGCTTAACATTCAGCAATATCTGTTATTCCACACGTGTGGCATATTATGTGCACAGAAAAGCATACAGACTGAGCTACAGTAAAGAAGGCCTTGTCAATTAATATCACATCATTTTGACATAAACACATCTTAATAATAACCTAAGTCTATAGGCTACCAATTATGTTTTGAAAGACTGAAAACCTTTAGCCTGAGTCTATTGCATTTATCCCCCCATCTTCACAACTCTTTAACATACTGTTGTTGTTTTTTCCTCATGTATTGAAATCTATTTCTCCAAATAAAAACAAAATTAAACCAGTAAATTAGATTGACCATTGTGGTTGAAACAGCAATGTAAAATGGTGGGAAATTTAGATAGATTTCTATTTTTGAAAACAAAACCATTCCAAATAACTCTGTGTCACCACTGATTTTTTTTTTTTTTTTTATTCATTTTTTAATTTCATCAACATATGCTGGAATATTAGCTTTATCAGGTGTCTCTTTGTCTAGGGTTTTGAGAATAAATAATTAACTTCTTTTTTTAACAACAGTATCATTACTCTAAAGGTTGCTCGTGTAGTGCCAGAGAGTGTCACAATTTTTTTTTTTTTTTTTTTTTTTTTTATTTATTTAATTTGAATCCCAGATTCGCGCCCCGGCCATCCGTGGTTGCCAGGATACAGTGTTGTGCGCACAGCCGCGCCTCCTGCTGCCCAGACTCCTCACATAGCTGTTCAACACCAGGCTAGCTGACTGTTGGTACACCAGAAAGACACTGACACACAAACAGACTGCTCAAAATGACTACGGGTCAAACATGGAGGCTGGCACGTTTCGGACGTTTTGTGCCATGTTTCAAAGAAAAAGGAGGCAGACAGTGGAAGGTAACTTACACTGACCATGCTTGAATTTATTTAGCTAGCTAGCTCGCTAATGTTAGTCTCTCTCTAACAAGCCACAAGAATCAGGGCTAAGACGCTTATTTAAATAGAAATAAATGTGCTGGTATCCACTTCATGACAAGTAAAAAATAAATAAATAAATAAACTCATGAAGAAACCTAAAGTTTACTTAGCTACCTTGATAATGTGGCCTCATATGCAATTCTAATAGGAGGAGAATGAAATTGGGTTGGAACTCATTTCTCTCAATTGACTCTGTGCACAAGACGAGTGACCCACATCCGGTTTCGCCAGATAGCGGCACTTCAGTTTCCGGTCTGTGTAATGGCTAAGCCTAACGCTTACATATTCTCCCGGTGCCTCACGGATTTGCCCAGACTAACGATAAACTATGTCCACCAAAACGTTGCTGCCACTTCCCCTGCCCCCAAAAGCAAACGAGAAAAGGGTTTTAAGTTATACATCTCCAGCTATTTGCACAACATCGAAGGTATGTAATTTAGAGGAAAGCTAGCTAACGGTCGTTAGCTAGCTTTAGCTAACTAACGTAGATGGTTAGCATCAGGCGAATCACACCGTAACGTTTGTTGTGTAAAATGAATCTCGTTTTTGTATCCAGTGGCAAGTTAGCTGACTATACCTGAGGCCTGTATCATGAAGCAAGCTCAGTTTCCCCAGGATTTCTCAGACCTATCTGGCTACACTAATCGAGATCATGGTGATCAGGAATAACCGGTATCACGACGCCGGTTATCAACTCGCTCACTCAATCCAGGTTTGTCTCATCAAGAGCCGTGAACGTGCATGTATAAGGGAGGGTTCCGAGGCAGCTGACTGGAATAGTATGAGGAGGAAAAACAAAATGTACACACTAAATCGAACACCGTGGCTGCCGCGAAGAGAAGGCAGCCACGGCATAAATGCGCAAACTACACATCAGTGGCTCAAGTAGCCCACATCTGACGCTGACACCTCTGAACGCACTGCACTGCACAGACGTGTTGCGTGTCTGCTTTACAGGCTATAATAAAATAAAGCGGACGCCAAAAATCCAATCATGTCAGTACATCAAGTTGATAGCAGGGTCAACCCTATCCCTAACCCTAGCAGGCTAGCTCTCAGAACAGGCTATTTGTGCAATAACCCCCCCCCACCCCCACCCCCCCTCCGCCGCCCGCCCGCCCAGCAGCTACGTATGGACAATACATTTCTGTGCAATATCCCTTTATGGAGGTATGGTTTCTTCAGGCTCAGGGTGTGTAGCCCAGTCCGGGAAACACCCCTGGGATGAGGAGAATTAATTACCTCCTATTTGTGCAATAACCCCCTCCCCGCCCGCCCAGCAGCTACGTATGGACAATACATTTCTGTGCAATCTTCCACTGTTAACACTGTTTAGTCAGTTGTTTTCTTTTTCTGTTGTTTACATTCTGTTCTTATTGCACTCGTTATTATTTACACTGGTTATTCAGTTGTTTACGCTGCTCAGTCCGTTGTTTACATTCTGTTTTTATCTAGTTATTCTCAATTGCACTCATTATTATTTATACTGGTTATTCAGTTGTTTACACTGTTTAGTCTGTTGTTGTACATTCTGTTTTATCTAGCTATTCTAAATTGCACTCATTACTATTTAGCTCCTGTTTTTTAGCACTAGTTATATAGACCATATCATACCAGTTATATAGACTATATTTATGTATAATATTTATATTTATATACCTAAACGGTCCCACAATTCCATCTCTGCTGTAATCCGGAAGCCAAGCAACGACATTTCGTTGCCAAAATCTCACTGCTGTGTTTTTTTGTGCAATGACAATAAAAGAAGTCTAAGTATCCTGTCCCGATGACAGGTGAACCAGCTTTGTGATACAGAAAATCTGGAGTTGAGCCTGAGGTTATCTCGCTAACGCCTTAATCCCGCTTCATGATACAGGCCTCAGGTATAGTCAGCTAACTTGCCACTGGATACAAAAACGAGATTCATTTTACACAACAAACGTTACGGTGTGATTCGCCTGGTGCTAACCATCTACGTTAGTTAGCTAAAGCTAGCTAACGACCGTTAGCTAGCTTTCCTCTAAATTACATACCTTCGATGTTGTGCAAATAGCTGGAGATGTATAACTTAAAACCCTTTTCTCGTTTGCTTTTGGGGGCAGGGGAAGTGGCAGCAACGTTTTGGTGGACATAGTTTATCGTTAGTCTGGGCAAATCCGTGAGGCACCGGGAGAATATGTAAGCGTTAGGCTTAGCCATTACACAGACCGGAAACTGAAGTGCCGCTATCTGGCGAAACCGGATGTGGGTCACTCGTCTTGTGCACAGAGCGAATTGGTGTAAGTTAACTGTTATTTGGAAATTACAATGAAGGGCACAAATTACAAGACAGATTTATCTTATCTTCTTTGCTGACTGACCTCTCACCTCAGATTGCTCCAGTTTAAGATCGCAAGGCTGAGACCCTGCAAAATTTGTACTTTGTGGTGGATGTGATTAAAAATGCAGGTAGTGAAGAATGTTGCTTTCATACAGTAAAACTGCAATCTACTAAAAGCTACATAAAGCATTATGCATTTTATTAGGCTTTTTTTAAAACAGTAAAATGACCATTTGCAATGTAAGAGTCATCGCTGTGGGTTGTCTTTCCATCATACAATTTAAAGCCAGTCTGTTGTTATTTCCTGTTTGAATTTCTAAATTTTAATATTGAACAAAACAAATAGCTTATACTGGGCTCCAATTATGGAAAACACTGTGCTGTTTCAAGCAACTCTACTCTTCATCAGTCTGATGAAGAGTAGAGTTTTGGGTGAAATAAACTGCAGTAAGTTGAAGAATCTGCAGTGTGTGAGCTTTTTGTTTTGTTTCATTTTGTGCTGGTTTCTGGTCCAGCATCTGCTCTTATTTTGGCTTGGTTGTGCTTGTACAGTTCCAGTTGAAATTTCTTTGTGGCCCTGAGGACCTCCTCTGCTGCCTTCCACTTCACCCCATGCTGCTTCAGCTTAATTCAAAGCATCTCTGAAACTGCACGTTCTGCAGATAAACCTACCCACCTTTCAGATCAGTCGTGTGAATGCCTCTGTCGCTGCAATCAGCAACAGAAAAGGGTCATTCAAAGCAGCTTACCTGTCTTCACCACATTTTTGAATTGCAGGTCAGAGTATAGTTCAAGCTTGTGAGAGTGATATGTATCTCTCATTTCCATCCCAAAAACATATTTTCGACTGAAGTTTTTGATTTGTACAAGTGGTCTACAGGACTGCAGTGACACAGTGGTAGACCCTCTAGTGGTCAGAAATTGTGTTGTGCACCTCTAAATAAACAACAACAACAACAACAACAACAACAACAACAACCAAAGCCATTCAAGTAAAGAAATGTGAGTAGGCTAAATGTAAGTTTTCCTTACCTTTGATTGCAAGAGTATTAATGGTAGCATTACTGTGTACACACAAGTCGCGTGACAGTCTAAATATCAATTTTCAGTCTGTACATCAGCATTATTTGTGAATGCAAAAGCTTAATTATGGAGTCAGAGACAAAATACTGGATGGGTGATATAGTCAAGAAACAAAATGCAGAGCTGTTGCATTGACATATGGTCAACTGATAAGACGTTTGTTTGAACTCTACAGCCTTTTGTAAAGATCTGGGCTATTTTCGTTACATTGCTGAAAATTATCAACCAGACATTTAGAAAACATTGCCATCACCCTCTGTTCAAGTTCTTGTTTAATACTCATATGCCATTTAAAGGAACAAAACAGATCTCCATGAGTAGCTGTTTCCAAAATCCAACAGTAGCCTAATCAAAGTAGTATGAAAAGGACAAACAAATGTAACAGTAGGAACAAAAGATCCTGGAGTGAAATATTCAGCAGGCCTGTGAGAAAATGAATAGAGAGCTGAATTTGTATAGGTTAGTCATTGTGCTTTGGGAATTGGTAAGCTCTGCTTCTGTTGAGTGAAGGAGCCAACTTCTGACGGGGGATTTGAAGAAAGCTACAGATGCAAATTTCTAGAAAGAGAACAGGACTATTCTTAAAATTGTAGGCCACTTGTTACAGACAGAAATGCAGTGGAAAATAAAAATGTGGGTAGACAGTTAACCCTAGTTTGTGGTCATTGTAAAGTGACCAACAAGAAATACAGAATTAAATTAAAATTAAATTGGAACAGAAACCCTTCCACCTTCTATAATGTCTAGGTAAAACATTTGAATGACTGGGCAAGGGAGATAGAAGGCCTGATATTGTGTGACATGTCACAATGTAATATCGTCCACTATTTTCACCAGGTCATTGAAGCAGATGACGGTAAATCTGAAATTGTCCTCACAATTGTGGAATCTGGACAGTTGCTTGTTTCCCAGGGACATGACTTCTTGGTAAGATATAGCTACATTGTTTGTCTCTGTTTTCTATTCAACCTCCAGTTTTTTTCCCTATTTTGAAATGTAATCTTTCATTTATTAAGTAAAGGGAATCCATAAATTTCGGTGGATTGCTCTAACAACTCTACATGCAACATCCAACGTTTTAACCCACAGCCTCTGACTATATATGCCATATTTTGCTTTATTAGGTGCGTACTTGATTGATTATTTCATCATCTTTTTCTTAGAAGGCATTCTTTTTGTAGGAGGAACCTCTTTCAAAAAATGGCCCTCGATGTGGAAACAGTAAAACCTCATCAAGGGTTTGTTTGCTTATTTAATTTTCTGAGAGCTTCTATTACCAGTGATCATACCCTAAGCATTCTCAAATGTTTGTACTTGTAGATCCAAAACAGAGTAGGCTTAACATACCATAACTCAAAAGCCAGGGTTATTCCAATGTTGACAAAAAAAAAAAAAAAAAAAAAAAAATCGTAATATAATGCCAAACTAACTTTCTATGCTTTCACGTATTTTTTACTATTTTCTAGGAGTAGTCAACATTTTTTAAATGGAAAAGGGAATGTTTTCATGGTCTTTGATATGAATACCTCTGTTTATGTTTAGAAAATAAATTTTCTTTCTATCAGGCGAATAAGGCTTCACCTCTGCACAAGAGTTTAAAATTGGTTTAGCAGTAGTTTTTGTGCAGGGTACATGAGTTCAGTTTGATATTCATGCACAGACTTCCAACTGATAGGATCTTGACATTTCTACTCTAGACTCCATGAAGGGTCACTGCATAAAATATTGGGGTGCCATGATGTTGCAGAGAAGCTGTGTCAGAGGCCTTGTAAATCTAAAAAAAAAAAAAAAAAAAAAAAAAGTCTTGTGGCCATAAGGGAATTGCTTAAAATTATTTAAGCCTGTAGAATGACATGCATTGACTTTAGGTGTTTGTAATGTGATACAGTTGTTTTACCATCAAGAAGGAAAAATTGAATATGAATTACACTAATTATAACATACGCTGTGTCCAAAAATAATATTCCAGAATAGGATTTCACTCCTCCATTAGTGTCTTCAAAGAGAGAGTATCTATATTGTGCATGGCTAATTACTAGAGTTTGTGTTTATTTGTATGCTTTGTTTTAAACATTTTTTTCAGAGTATAAACTAATGAACAACTGATGCTAATGTGAAGAGGGTAGTGGGTATCACTGGGTTAACAAAAAAGTAAAGAAACATTAAAACCATTCACAAAATAAATTATGGAAAAGTGTGCCATTCCGCTGGTCAGATCTCTGGGATTCAAATCAGTGACAAAACTTTGCTCCCCAGATAAAACAGTTCTGTGAAGGCCATATGAAATATTCTGCACAGGAGCTTGACATTTCTGGCCAAATCTGATGGGACCTGACTGGATGGTTTTGGTTGGGTCAAATCAGATTTCTCTCTGAATTTCATGGGTACAGGTTCAAAATCACAGTTATTTGCAGGAAAACAGGCACATCCAGTGTTAACTGCATGATGGAAACAGCAATACAAAACTGTGAGAGAAAGAACAGTCCACACATGATGTCTTTTGCTCCCAGGGTTGATTTGTTCCCGCCAAAGTGTGACATTTTGAGCTTCAGCTCTTCATCAGACATCTGAAATCCTACAATTAACATAATGTCTGATGAAGCACTAAACCTTGAAATGTCTTATTTGGTGTTAATAAATCTACTTTGGGAACAACAGGCATACTGTGCGGACTTCTCATTCTCTCAAAATCACAGTTAGAAAATACCATGTACCCATATACAGTTAAATTAAATGTCTTCCTGAGTTTTGGGCTTTGGGATCACAAAAAGCCATCAGGCTTGGTACATATTTAGATTGAAATCTTGTGGGTTATGGTCAAGTTGGGCGTGAATTTTCATGCCTTGATTCAAGCTCAGTTTTATATACCTCATGGACCACAGTCTTTACATTTGTTGTCCTATTTGCACATTATTTTTTTTAGTCAGCATTTGCATATTAGAGTGACTTAAATTTTACTGTACAAGATGGATAATACCAGTTTTTGAACAACTGGAAATAACTGTACCATTTTTGTCTGTGTATGCCTATTCTAAACACATCAGCCTTCATTTGTAGTTTTCTGTCAATGACAAGAATATGGTATAGGTGGTAAAATAATCTAATGAACAGCTGAATGTGGGGCCTACCAGCCACTGTACCCTATAGACAAAGCACAAAGTACTCTGCTCTGCAGACAACAGACGTATGGGAGACTATTCAGTGTCTGGTTAATGGAAGTCTAACACTATGACAGGTCAGACTGCAAAGAGCTTTCACTTGTGACGATAGACTGATCATGTATAGAGCGGTGCTGTGAATGCCCCGAAACTTTCAATTCTGAGAGCATTGGCCCAGGGGCCACACAATAAGAGCTGAATTAGACATCTAGAATTTTCTTTGAGCACTTAATGTCGTTGTATGGGGAATCAAGAGATATTCTGAGTATCTACGGTATAATGTTGTACCTGGTATGTGGGTACCCCTAATGTTACAGATGTTACTTTGTGGACGTTTGCCAAGAAGTTTTTAAAATACTTTATTTTTACTACCATAAGTCAGTATTGGGCTATTATTTGCATTTGCTAACACTGACTTTTTTTTTGTCATTCTAGAAAATCAGTGCACATAGTCAGTTAGACCTGGCCTTGGCCTATGAGTGCAAAATCATTCGCAAGGTTTTTACCTTATGAGTATTTACTACCGTGTTAACATATACAGTATACAATTTTGATGCAGCTCAAATAGTGTGATTAACAAGTAAAGTTATCATCACTAAAAAAAACTGGCATCCTATGTTTGCTGCATGTTCATCTACAATCTTACCTTGTTTCACAAATATATTTGTATGCATTACAATTTAGTAGTTAAATGTTTCAACTCAAGGCATGGTGTTTAAAGAACATTTAACAAAACAGGCTCATCACAGATCACCAGATCATGGTGACACATTATTAGTAGCCTATAGTGTTTGTGTATGTGTACATATGTGCATACTGTATGCGTTCATATGGGTATGTGCTTCATGTGTGCTTGCGTGTGTGTAAATGCTTTTCATCAGCCCTAAGTGCTAAGGCTCTGAGGTTACTGGGTAAATAGAGACCCCTGCAGACAGTTGTATGCAACTTTTTTTTCAATCAGAATTTAGACTGGAATAGTCTCTTTTGTCCCTTTAAAATTCAGTGCTGTTTTGCTGAACCTGCTAGACATACTGTCTCGTAGACAGTTTGTCTACTTGTTGTTGTTTCTTTTCCAGTCCCCAGAGTTATATTTGGCTTGCAACCCAGTGAAGTGGCTGGTGAACTTGAAAGCCATCAACCACTGTGGGCAGTGCATGAAACAGTTTCCAGTCCAGGCTGCTGATGAGTTTTATTTTCTTGTATTCAGGATGGAATCTCTTTACTTGGTGCCTCGGATTTCCTCAAAGTACACCAGAAATCAGATAACCTAATTTTTCGATACACTGTTAAGGTGAGTTGTGAGGTGCACAGCAGTTCTGCCATATTTTGTATTTTCCACAGGTTTCTGCCCAACATCAGTGGTGAATACTGTCACTTGGACTTGAGTCAGACCATTAAGACAAAACACAAAGTATGTTGTGTAAAATTTCAGTTTAGGTCAGTTTAGGTAGTTTAGGTAAATCTAAATGTTTTATGGAACAGAAGAATGTGGTATCACATTTGGATTCTATAGATCATGATTTCTTAGCCACATCATGTACTAATGTGTTGCATGTAAATATCTATACCTTTACCTGTTAAATTATAGGATGTAATATAAAAGAGTTTGGTTCACAAACAAATGGTAGCGTGTCATTATTAGCCTCCCTGGAAAAACTGTATGAGTATATCTGTAAGTCAACATACAACCGGCAGAGTCGTTAATGTAGGGAAAGCTGGAACAGACAAACATAGATAGAGTATATTTGTGGATTTCTGCAGGCAAAGAGTCGCTTGATGAGGATGCAGTTTGGTGGGAGTAGCAGGGCAGAGGCCATTAAGGCATGCTCAAATGCTGTAGTCAAACTGATGGAGTACCTGCCTGTCACCACTCAGGATGGCATCACAACACCTAATCAGCCCCCCTCTGAGATCACTGCTCCATTAATGCAGGTAACCCACTTTCCAATCAAGTGAATACAATATTTCTATGTTTATAACCTGAACTTAGGCCCACAGTCAATGGTTTGTGGTTATTATGTGATTTAAAGAATGTAATTCAAAGGTCTTACTTTGTCATATTTTCTTTATGTATTGCCCACACCCAAAGGATAGTAACAATACACAGTGAAAATGTGCTACAGAATTAGGTGCATCAGAAACAAACAAACAAAAAATGGCATAACATAAAATACCACAGTTATTATGTGCTCCTTGGTTAATTATTATTATATGTTTGATCATGGACTATTCAGTAAGTTACATAAATCATCATGAATCATCATCAAGATCAGTTACAGTGTCATGTACAGTGCCCATTGTCCTCACTAGATGGTGCTATTTACAGTACTGTTAAAGATTACTAAAGAGACATCACTACAACTCAGTGGGTTGAAATGCACTTTCCACTTTACAGGAGCCATGTGCTAATCACATACTACATGGTGTAAGACACAAGATGTGATTTGCCACCCACTGCCCACATGCATCCATACTTCAATGAGGTGGATAACCGCTGAATCTAGTGAAGAATTTTCCTGTATAATTGATTTTGTCTAAAGCAGTCCAGGTGTTATTTCTGAACATCGATAACTGTCTCCCAAAGGTCGAAACTACCACAAACAGAACAACTTCCTTTTCATTATTTGTGACGCCATCAAAGCATATAACCCGAGGCTATGCAGGACAAAGAGATTTGTTTGTTTTAGCATTCCAGTGAGCTTTGTGTCAGTGGTTGTAGTATATTACATTTATTGTAGGATTTCAGGGCCTCTGGTTGACAGTTTGCACACAGTATGTATAATTAGGAGCTGGATTCTGAAAAATATGTGCAACTCTCTCAGGCTTCAGTACATTTAACCAAAGGGAAGAGATCACAGCTATAGCCAAGAGCAGCACCTTTGGAGCCAGGAGAGGTTCAGTGTCTTGCTTAAGAGCAGTTCAAGAGGGATGGACATAGACTGCCATGGGATTGAATGTGTGACCTTTAGCAAACAAACACACTGCAAGGGTTCACAGGGAAGATGAAAGGCCTTTGATGGGTGGATATCTTTTAATTAGTAATGAAAAGATTGATTGGTCTTTTAACCCTCTGGTGTCAAGCCCTCTTTATTTATTATTTTTTTAAATTTTTGTGTGACCTTGTATTTTTTAAATTGTATCGGTAGACTGGGCAGGGAGAGCCAGTGGAAGTTGAGCCTGAGATTGTCCGAGGATCGCTGTCCATCAAGCGCCTTAGCCAGGTAATGATTGTTGAAAGTGAGAGGCAGTAACCTGTAGGCCACTGAATCCTCAGTTAGCAGCAAAATTTACATCGACAGACTGCAACATGATGCCTTCAGCATTGAATGTATGCAGTTATTGGAAACTGTAATATTTTTTTTTTTAAAGTGGTGTAGTTTTAGTGGTTTCTATTGTGTGGCCACAAATTGCTGTTTCTCCAACTTCAGCCAAAGCACACAAGGTGTCTGTTAAAGTATACTCAACTGTGTTTGACTGTTTGTTTTGTTTGAGCTGAGATGTTTTAATAAGCTCCTTTAGTTTTTTGATAACTCCCCTGCAGGAATTATTAATTTTGTTTCCCTTTGTACAGTTTTCAGTGTTTTATCACTGTGCTTGTATGTTTAACCCTTATGCAAATAAACTAAAAATAAATTGTTGATTTTAGTGGCTCCAGGATGCTTGGTTAATTTATTTCAAGTGAATGCCTCTTCAATTTACTTGCACTGAAATTTTCTCGGCATCCTATCCTCCCATAGCATTTTTTGGGCATGTCCCTGCCACAGGTGCACCACCACTGCTCTTTGCCACAAGGCAACCTGGAGCCCTTCCTGCGTGTTTGCCTACTGGATCCTAGCTTCCCCGCCTTTGTGGAGGAGGTGGAGGGGGAGCTGAAGAAACTGCTTCAGGACTGAAGAACAACAGCTCTCTCTCTTTCAACGACAGCTGGAGGAAGAAAGGTCAAGTCAGTGTGAGTGTTTTTTGTATTTATGTGCGTAGGCAGTGCCTTGTGGTGGTGGAGTGTTCTTCTTTGTGCTGCCGATGTTGTTTGAAATGTTGCTGCACATCAGTTGTTATGATACATGTTAGTGGCCTGAAGAGTATTTGTGTTTGCAGTTTTTTGGGGTGGTTTAAGGAACAGTGTACAAATAAAATTGAAAAATTGTTTTTTGAGCTTTTTATTCAGAAAAATTATTGGTCTCATATGTTTGATCGTGGCTATATACTCTGGTCCCTCTCTTCCCACCCTAATGCAGGTCCATTTGCACTGCAACACACATGGATACACTGTATTGATAGAGGAGTCATGCAGCTACAGCAGTGTATTTTGCTATGCCAGCTTCCAAGTGATCCCACAATATTAAAGCTTCACTGAGTAAAACAAACTGCCCTCCATATATCTATTTAGAAATACATATTGCATAGGATAATAGCCATGCTGTAAAATTAAAGAGAGAAAAAATAAAAATCAATCAAATAAATTGGGAAATATAAAAATTATCATCATAATTTTTTTTTACAGATTTGCTATCATTTGAACACTCATATCGCAACATATACAAGACACCTAAGTTACTCTGGAAAGAAAATAAAAGAATACACTTATTTGTCATTTTCATTTAGCTAGTTTAACACACAGTTGTCATTTTCTGTAATCACTCTCAATGAAATACTGCCAGTCATTGAAGCCCTTGCTTCACAATAAAAGTTCTGTTAAAAGTAGACTCCTTGTCACAAAATCAAACAGAGTTAAATGACTATGATATGCTGTACAAATCCTCAAGAATAAAACAATATTTTTTTCATTTAGGATGACTCCATAAAAAACATAGGTCTTTTTGGACAAAAAAAGCCACACTTACATGAGGGATAACAACAGAAAATGTCTATTCTGAGTATCCTATTGCGTAATTATTTTGCATGCATTTTACATGATATGTAATACAAAAAGGATCACCTCATTTGAGGACATGATAAAATGAATAAAGGAGACATCAACAGCACATTAAAAATGTGTACATCTCTGTGGTGGTTTTAGTCTTCATCATCATCCTGAAATCTTCATGTAAGACTGAATAAGGCATGCTTAAGACAGCCATTATGTTCTTTTTGTTGCCAGTGTTACGCTGATATTGTTTCTCATAAAATGAGACAAGATATGCTTTTTGTAAAAACTGCCCGGAGCTCTCTCCACGTCGGATACCTTCATGTGGTCAAAATATGCAGTCTAGCCATCTCATCTGTGAAAAGAAAATCAAGAGAAGGTGTTACTATGGATAATTATCCTCCCAATGAGTTCTATATTTAGCTCCCCTCCTCCACATCACTTACTTCAATGAGTAAATAGCTTATTTTGTATTCCTCTGGCGAATGTTTTTGTCTTTGTGGTTGTTCGTTGAATTTGTTTTCCTAGGAAGGAAACGATTATGATTAGGTGATTTTGCAGTGGCATTACAAGTTATCAGACCCATTAATTATGTACGTATGATCTATTTTTCTGCGAGCACAAATATACTTACACTGGTCCAACTGGTTCGTCATCTTTAACAGGAGGAGAGAACAGAGAAAGAAAAAAAAATAATGAGTAAAATATCAGACAAAGATTTTACAACCACAGTTTTATTGCCAAGCATTCTAAACCTTGCCTCAAAAAACCGTCTCAATCTCATGGGGTTCTTTTTCAATTCAGAATGAGCAGATGTGCATTAAATAGAAACTCATGAGATCCAGATGGCTCACAGAGTTCTTTCAAACCATTTTTAATTACATTCAGGGATTCCTTTGTGATTTTGAAAAGGCCTACTTCATGGAATGACATTGTGACTGATTTAGCATAAAGGTGTGGATCTCAGTAAAGCTTCCTCTCAACATTCAGTGATTATATTTAGTCCCATAAATATCCATTGGTCAGTATACCCACGTTAAACCATAATTCCAATTCAGATACTAGTAAAAAAGTAAAAAAAAAAAAAAAAGCAAAATGTTTGAATCATTATTACCCCAGAGGGCCAAAGACATAGAATTGTCATCTCGCAAAATTAGTTAATGATAACAAGCACTGCTGTAAGAAGAATTCTTAGACAGATTAGAAAGCATTTCAAAATTTCACAGTGTGCACAATGAGTGAACTGTTATGTTATGCTGAAACACAAGTTAGTTCAAAGACCCACAGCCTTAGGTTGAGGTTGGTGGTTGGTGTTCATCAAACAGATGGGGATGTGTCAAAAGGTAAATAACTAGTCACAGTGAGATTGTTTCCATAACATGCAGCTAAGAGTAGGAGAGCAGCAGCAGCAGCAGCATTCCATGGAATTAATATGGAGCAGATTATGGTGCTTAAAATGTTAGACCAAAAGAAAGAAAAAAAAAAAATGGTTCTGTGGCCTTTTGGGGTAGGACCGTCAGTCAACACATCCCAGCTTCTTGACACCTTATATATGACACTCAAGCTATGTTTAATAAAATGTTTTTGCAAGCACATAAGCACAGGCTTTTTTGCTGTGTGAGACTGATACAAGGACAAGCCTAAAGGTGACTGTATCACATTAAACCGAATTGCATGAGTTGTAGTTGTGCATAATAGCTTGTAAGTGTAAGCTTAATCTTCACATAGTGTAAAATGGCCTGTTATTTTGAAAGTGATCACACACAGCAAAATCTGTAATTTTAGCAACTGGTTTTTAACGACAAGATAGATATGTCAGCCTCTGCCTCAGAGCCCTTAGCTATGGAGTATAAAAGTGTTCAAACACAGCTAAGCTATCATGGGACCAGAATTCATAATGCACACAGACATGGGCCAAAACCCCAGGGAATACAGGATGCTAAAAGGAGGTTTTAGAGAGACTGCGCAGAATGAGCGGGGAGTCCTCATTTCTGATTTGAATGGCGTAAACATGGCAAATATAATCCACCTTAATCTCCTCATTTTTCTGGTAGATAAAACCGAACTAGAGGCCGTGCACAGTGCTTACCTAGGCAGCTGTGCATACATACACAGAGAAGGTTTCAGTATATTTTTTTTGATTCATCACTGTAGTATGCTACCGTGCACACAGCATAAACCTTGATAAAGTAGGTAGCAAGGGCAAGAAAATTATGAGTAATACTAACCATGCTTAATAAATGGTTATCATTGTTTAACACTGGTTAAATGTTATTTTAATGTTATCCAATTAATGTTTGAACAAATACTTAATTTAGATAATATTTAACTTAATAATTGGGTAACCTACATAACCAGAAGCCTGTTATAATCTCTTCTTAGTTATGATATAAATTATATACACTGAGCACTAGTAAAGTAAGCATTCATAAATTATTAATGCTTATTATGTTAATAAATGTTCAAATACTGTCGCATGACAAATGTTTACTAAACCTTTGTAAATTACTAAGGCAGAATCATTGTTAATTATCTGGTAATTAAAAGATACTTAACTAATATTAAATATATGCATGCACCATTTATTACAGATGGCCATGGTGTTACCACAATCTATATACATGTTGTACGATGTACTGCATCCATATTTTGTGCTACATGAAACTCACTACCACTCACCAGACCTAAAAATCACTGCTGTTCAGTTAGGTATATCATTTGACACCTCTCAAATGTCATTACGCAATTTGACTATGATGTGTAAAAACATGTCAAACTGTATGGGCCCTGACTAATGGAAATGAATGTGAATGTAAAAAAATATGTTCTTTCTGCAGTCTGTATATAGAAAAGAAACTTAATAATTTGCTATGTGAATATCTCATAAGCAAAGATCATAATGGTTTTGGATGGACTGTAGGCTAGTAGAAACATACAAGCTGACAGGGAATAAAAATCTCTTGAAAACATGCAGGATCTCTCACTTACCACCCATTTAGATTATGTTGCCAGTTGGAAAGAGGGGAAAAAATAGTAACCAATTAAGTCATATATTTGGTTTGTTGCTGGTTAGATACAGGCTGCTAAGGCCCCAGGATCATGAACACTGTTAGTCTGCTGTCAATATGGTACACCAAAATGAGCCATCATTGTTGCCATTAGTACAGCACAGAATAGCAAAGTGTTGGAAAGGTTAGCCGTGGCCCCCCTGTTGCTTATCCAGTGTGCATCTGCAAAGGTCATATTAGCATGCATCTAATGTGGGGCTTATGTATGACAATGTCCCTCCTCTCGCCACACCAAACCAGTGCCAAGGAAGCAAGTCTCTTGACAGAGGTCAGTTCTTCACAACAGGTCTCCTCTGCTCAGAACTAACCTTATCAATATTCACAAGTTCAGAAGCAACCATATCGCTCTCTCTAGATCTAATAAGCTCTACTCTCACTGGCCATTGATGCTGCAGCCAAGCTCTTTGTGAAGTGTGGTAGTTACAGTTTAACTTCTGTTAAACGAGACCTCTTGCTGAGATCTCTGATCTGATCCTCAGAGGCCAATTTCTGCTCAGCTAGTACAGGCCAGGAAGCACCATATTTTCTGACTGCACTCCTTAGGCTCTGACGGATTGTGTTTTCAGTCATGTAACTGATCTGAATCAATTTGCAGCATTTTGTTAGCAGTAATTTGGCACACATAGCAGAGATGGATTGCATATCCATATATGGATTATCTTGAACGTTCATTCATGTATTTTCCAGCTACTGTTTGGCAGGTTTGCAAAAAAAAAAAAAACAATCAAACAAACAAACAAACAATGGAACAGTTCTAAGTAGCCTATGGGCTCCATTTTTGTGCCAGCAGTTTTTAGTTTTTTACCCATGATCCAAAGTTGTGCAGGCCTGCTGAACTGAGATTAGAAATTGCTCATAGGTGTCAACGTCTGTAAGTATAAGTGGTTGTGTGTTAGTCCTGTGATGGACAGGTGACCTGTCCAGCATGTTCTACACAAAAATGTCATTACATCAAGGCAGGGAGTGCACTGCTTTTAAAATGGATGAGAAAAAAAAATTGATTTGTAATAACTGTTGCAAGCCCCTTCCACAGCAACTGATAATGCATTTCTCCAAATCCAAAACAACTGCTGTTTCCACTGTGCACTCTGAAATACATTATAGGAAAGTTGTTATTAAGAGTCTAGTTAAGAACCTTTGGGTTACCTTATAAGAAAAACAACCTTGCTTGTGGAGAGCTACTTCATATCTCAGACTTGGTATGCTTGTTTGATGAACTATGATATAAAAGGCCAACTGAGCACAGTGTACATATTAAATCCTTAGTGAGGTCTGATGCAGAAATACAGACAATACATACAGTAGACACATATAAGACATATTTATGAATCAAGGGCAGACAGCACCAGATTCCTTGTGCAACAGATTCTTTGTCTGTGACCATGTGCTCTGAAACCAAAGAAAGCCAAGAAAATATATGCTTTCCATGATTGAAATCATACAATTTCACCATGCTTGAGACCACATAAGCATATGCACATCCTTGGAAAAAAAAAAAAAAAAAAAACTTAACGTTGTGCAGCAACAACATTGAGTTCAGTTTCAGTTTTGTGCCAGCTTGACAGTGTATGCTTTAGTCTGCTATATGTTTAATTACACACTGGCATAATATAAAATGGAGGAAAAAAAGAAAACTTATGAAATTGAATAATTGGCTATATTTTATGATGCAGAAACCACGCTGACAGTCTTGTCTATAACTGCGTTAGGAATGTAAATGATGAATAATTCAGTAACTGAGTACTTGCTTTTTCTTAATAGCACCAAATGAATCTTTTTTTCCAGTGTTTCTAGTGAGATTTAAATTCCAAGTGGTCAACTAAGTATTTGGATAACTGTCTACATCTTTTAAAAGAAAATTTCACTCTGATATACATTTACAAAGCATAAAAACAAGGACTGCTAACTTACACTGCATTTCTGGTACGTTTTTTTGTTGTTGTTGTTGTTTTAGGACGTAATTCCATTTTTCCAAATCAATGACTTTACAGAGAAGTCCTTCTTTATAAATGACTTTACATAGAAATCCAAAGACATTCTGATTTATTTTTAGGGGTTATTTTTAGGGATTTAGTGTCTATTAAATGCCACTGTAGCTGTACTGAGAATATCTTTCAGTGACGTCATTGGATTAACTTTTGGCCTGTAAGCTGAGGAATAACAAAAATACAACATCAAACCACAAAATGGCACCAGAAACATGATGTAAATTGCAAAAGCAAACTTAAGTGAGTTAAAAGCCTAGAAATTTCCCTTTAACAATAGTAAATTACATTTATTATGTAGCATAACCCTGTATGGGTAAAAACAAAAATGATGATGGAATATTAGATTTAAGAGTAAAGAAATACCCCAATTTTTTACTGCAAAAAATCCTATTTCCTTGACAACAATGGTAGTACAATTTACCAAACATACAGTGTGCTAAAGTGATGCCACCAAAATGAACGTCATATTGGGGGCACAGTGTGGCAATGAGTGCCTGTCATCTCACTATGCAGAGTAATAAAAACAAATATTTGATTGTCTATTATTTAAAATGTTAACAAAAAAATCATCAGCCCAACAATCCCATTGGGAAGATAAAGAACTACGTTATGATAAAATGTGTAAACATAAGTGGCAGTTTTTTTTAATATCCGCCCAAAAAGCACTCTGCATTTTTTTCCACTTGTTAAACAAAAATAAAAACAAACAAACAAACAAACAAACAAACAAACAAACAGACAAACAAAAAGACAGTGGCAAGAGAGAAGGCTGTGCTGTGTGTAAAAACAGTTTCAGAGAGTAGATATGAAATGGCACGCTTTTTGGAACTTATTTTTTGTGAAAACTTATTCTGCATTTTAGATAGGCACAGTGTGTCTTGTTTTGTGAAATACTTTACATTTCTAATTGCACAGTTGGCGATTTACTTTTGCCCTTCTGTAGTAACACAGTAAAACTTTTTCTTACCGTCCATGATTTCGTCTGGCTTCTTGCGTTTCTCGTACACAACGATGATGACTACTAGGATTATGATTTCAGCTAGCACACCCAGGAAAGGCCAAAGCGGTGCGAGGTGGCTGCGCACTCGTAGAATAGTGATCTCAGTGTTGTTGCCAATCACGTTAGTGGCATTGCACTGGTATTGGCCAGGATCTGTGCTTATATCCAAGTTTATGATATTCAGTTCTGTGTAGTTGTCTCTGTTGGTGATGAAGTAGCGTCCAGAGGAGTTGTCAATGTCCTGGAACAGTAACAATTTATCAAGGTTAAACAGAATAGTCCTCCAAGAGATGCTACACCAACACTGCTTGCATGCAAAGTAATTTAAAGGTCATGAAGGACAGTGTCACTCATGGCAGTGTAAGGTTGTGTGGTAGAAGTCTGGTGCTTGTAGCCTGCTTGGAAATCCATCACCTCCTAAATTCTTCCTCAGTCAGCCACAGTAAGCCCATACCACTTTGTTCCATCCGCAAACATAAGTCATGTGATTTCTGTGATCATGGATACCAACCAAAAACTAGTAGATGATAGGCATATTCATGGAAATTGATGACCGATTATTGTTTAAGTGTCACATCGATCATCCTTATGGGTAAAGCAATTTGACGTTTAAATTGCAGCTTGCTTGTTTTTTTTTTTTTTTTTTTTTTTTTTTTTTAATCTACTGGTTGCATTACAGAAATTAAAATATTTCCTATAACTCCTTTATACATAAAGCGGATAACGCTGTCTGATCAGACTACCTACGTAATATTATCCTCTATTTAATTTTGTGCTTTATGAGGCCTGTAGGCTCCATTCTGTTCATGTTCATCATTGTCAGTTGTAGGTTAAGGCTAGAAATAACAAAGTGTGCACTGTGGTACGGTACATGTGGGAGTGCTTGTTGCAGGTTTGGCTGTCACAATGATCAATAATTGCTTGATAATTTAATGTGAAGACTGATGAAAACAAAAATTCTAAACATGCATCCCTAGTGGATGACAATCACAGTCGCAAAGAGTACAAAATCCAGACTGGATAGTGGCTTGTCTGTCAGCTCATGCATTTGCCTTTATGCCACTTGGTCTGTACTCCAAAATATCTAGGGAAAATATGGATGGGCTTTTTGAAAAATGCTAAAAATAAGGGCTGTGTTGCCAAAACACCCATGAGACATTTTGTTTCAGTGGTTAAAATACATCCACCAGCATTGCCATTGCAAGTTTTCATCTTTTAATTACTAAAAAAATGCTAATCGTTGGGGAAAGTGGACAGTAAGACTAATGAAGGACTTCCTCGCCTCTTGTTTATAACCGTTTTTTGACTGTGTTGTACTTTAAAATTAAGATTTCCATAGTATTGGACTAAACATTCATTATAGTTGTTACTTTATTATGCCTGACTGATGACTTTGAAAGTATCAGAAGGATGAAAATTCGCAAAGGTGATGTTAGTTGATATATTTTATGGAACACAACATAACATAGCAAGTAAGGTGCTATGCAGACTTTTGGTGCAGTTTTTTGGTATTTTGTGCAAATCCCACTCATATTTTACACTGGGACTCTGGACTATGGACTGAATGACAAAGATGCCAAATTACTGAAAAACCTGAAAAATTACTTGAAAAATTATATCAGCCTTGGGTTCTTTATCGGAACAATAACAACAAAATGGTTAACCCCAACACGCTGCTAAAACACTATCATAGCATCGTGGGATGCTGTCTCAAAACAACATTGCAGTGCTGGTCTTGCACTTTGCAAAGCATAGTTGTAATTACTTTAACAACCTATTACAAGTGGTTTAATTTGGAGTCGATTCACATATCTTTTGTAAATCAAAGTTTGCCATAGTGAAAAACAACCTATGTGTGTAAATACATATGTATGTATACCGATAAAGATGTTCCATCCAGTCTGTGCCATGTCCAAGTGGGGTGTGGGTAACCAACAGACTTGCAGTACAGCGTTGCATTTTCCCCTTCTTTTTTATTTTCACTTCGTTTGTGGCCAGTGATATGAGGTGGAGCTGCAAAGGGAAAAAAAACAAAAAACAAAACAAATCATTAATTACCTGAGTTGGCATCAGTTACACATTCAAAGGACTATTTTAAGTCCTACCAGATGGCAACAATAGTGAAATCATGATGAGCTGTTCTGGCTCTGATAATAATTGGTACTATTGAAATATCTATGAAAGTGAGTTGTTTGACTGTCTGGCCTCTGTTTCCTGTTGACATTTCATAACTTGAAGCCATATCATTTCACTGATAATGTTTGGAGACAGCTGTTCATAACTTGTAGGAAGCATGGTTAGTTGGTTCTTTTGAAATGTAGTTTTAGATATTTTAATTTTTTGAAGGTGAAGACAAGTTTCATCACCATAGTCTGGACAAAGTATTCATACCTACGTCTGATGATCTGGGGTTTCGGCTCAGATAAACAATTAAACTGTCATCTTACAAACACAACAGAAAGGATATGAAGATTTAAGGACATGTCTTCAAACACTGCAATGATTCAAGCGTGTACATGCCGATCTCTTGGTTGCAGTGACTCTTTCTTGAAGCTTAAGTTTAGAGACATCATGTTTTCTGACAAAAGAGTTTCCATTTAACTGCACAACATCAGTAAGATAACTGTTCTAGCTTTTCCACTAATCCTTAAAATTACGGTAATTCCTTCCATGCAATTAAGCGGGATGAGGGAGAGGCCTGGAGTGAGTATTTTTCAGCTGTGCATGGATAATGGAGCAGGAGGGGACTGAGCTCTATGGTGTGACATCATCCTGCTCTAATTATGGCACACACGTGCTCCCTGTTCAGGGGAGTGGCCAAGCTTGTTCTGCCTTATCCCAACTGTATTATGCCAATGACTGACAGCACAGAGACAGCCCTCTGAGTGGCGCTAAAACAGGCAGAAACCTCCATTTCACACTCCTGACAGTCTGTGATTACTAATCCCCCAGTGCTAGACTGAGGTAGAGTGTCGCTGTATGAATGTCAGAGAGAGATGTGTGAGGAGGAGCAAGGTCATAGCTGTCAATAAAACAAAAAAAAAAGCAGATTAAGGTGACGTCAGATGTACAAGTCATTAGAAATGAAAATCTTCTCAGTTTAAGTGTTGAAGCAATTTCATGCTGTGATTGTGAGGATTTTAATAAATTATATAAATTTGGCAATCTGATTATTTTTCTTTCATGGAAAAGTGAGCTTAAAAATATACTATTATTCAATACAAATATAATACAAAATATGTATCTCTGGCAAGCTGAGTATCATAGACAATAAACTCTACTCCTGCTATAGAGATGGCTGGGACAGGATTCAGAGCCTTAATCCCACAACATCACACAACCCTCCATCTGTTGCCTCTGAGCTGAGTCCTGCAAGGATGAGTGTGCCAAGGACACTGTAGGCGAGGGAGCTCAGTGAACTGCTGCCAGGAGCACAGAGCAAGGCTGGCTAGCATAATGGAGGACTTGCTACCTGGGTCACAAATGCTCTCAAACACTGCTAGAAAATGGCAAGAACACTTGAGCACAGAGAAAAAAAAATGCTAAGACCATGCAGTGGTAACTACTACAGACATCAAAACATTCTGCATTTGAATATTTTATAAACATTGAATGTAGTTAAACAAAACTGTCATTTTAGTTTAAAAAATGGAACATTTCTGCAGAGAGGAGAAGGGAAACCTAAAGAGTCACAGGCCTGCAGTGTGCTGATGGCTAGGACACTACAGAATGAATGGCGATGAGTCCCGTCATCTCACAAGCCAGTGAAAGCGCAACAGACACAGCCAGTATGCATGTTATGCAATCAGGAAATGCTTTAAGACAGCTATGCAATAAGAGGCAGGGCATACTCAGTATGCACTATCACCATGCCACAGCAAATTGGCTTAAGCACTACACATGGGCAAGCTTCTCTTGAACACGATTTCACTTGGCCTTTCTCGCTAGAGAGGATCCTTTATTCAAGTCAATGGCTTCATTGCCAGCTTGACTGAAACCAACATGGTAGTTGCTGGGTCAGCTTTTCTAGCTATTAAAAAAAGATTGTCCAGGTGTACACCAATTTTTACATCTGTACTGTAACTGATAATTTTGTGATCAAGCTTTTATGACATCAGTCACAGTTTACAAACAAAACAAAAGAGAGACAAGTTTAATGCAGTGTATCAGTGTCTAGCTGCAAATAGAAAGGGTCTTGTCTTGTGTTTGTGTATCTGGTTTTGCTAGACTGTTGTCTCAGTGAAAGCCAAGAGTGACAATAGCCTTGGGATTGCTGCCTGTCATCCCCACGCATAGGATGAAACCAAACATCTTTGTCAGCAAGGGCTCTGTTCACACTGCTTTAGGTGGTTAACTTTTGTAGGACACCTTTATCTCACCATCTCTCTCTCTGTAGAACGCCACACATGACATGGATTGAACTCAAATCTAGGCCTTTTTTTAGAACTTAAATACTTGGCAGACACCACATAGACTACAGTATTACAGTTGTCAGACTATGGTATGCATCTTTTTGCATCTTTTGAAGATGGTACATTTGTGTTGTTCATTTCAATTACCAAATCCTTCAATTATCACTGTGTGGCAGAGGAATCTTACCTTTTACTTCAATAGTAGCATTTGCATTTGGTGTCATTGCAGAAGTATAAACACACATATATTCCCCAGCATCATCCGCCCTTGGCTTATTGATTCTGAAACAAAGCATAAAATATTACTTAGATTTATTACATAGATTTCGTTCATTAATTCATTTTACTTTGTAAGTCACATCTACTGTAATTACTGTGATAATATGTTAAGCATTTCAGCTCTCTAGTAATTGGTTTGGACTGTCTGAACCATCTATTAGCCCATGGGAGACAACATGCTAGCATTATGCTGTTTTTATTACAGAACAAGAGCTCTGGATCTGCAGGGAAGGGCACCACAGATATTTTAGCTGTAGTCTTCTCTGTATTACTGATGTAATGTGACAAGGAAGTGACCAATTGGTCTTATCTTGTGGCTAGGGAGATTCTGTGGGATGTCTACGGGGGTGACAGTAACTTTGTACTCCAGTGGAAATACCATGTGACAGCAGGAGCTAACAACTAGCTGGGACTTCAGGCTGTGATTTTTTCCATTTCTAGTTTCATGCAGGGATCCTGTTCAATATTTGTCTTTAGGCAGTGATACACAGGATCATTTTTGAGATATCCAAACAGGCAATATAGTCAAAGGATTATCCTCAGCATTGTTGTATTACTTGCACAACTATTTCCATTTTTCACATTCAAACAGAGTTTATATCCTGGGTCTCAGTTTCCTTTCCTTTGCTGGAAGTGCTTACCATCTACACACACTAAAGAAATGTTGTCTAGTATATCACTACCCTTTGTAGTTTATCACCTGTATGTCATGTTTTTATCCTCTGTCCGTGTATTGGGGATCTCCTGTCCATTCTTCATCCAGAAGCTTTCACGGTGGGCGTTATGGGCGTTGGTCAGGTTACATTGCAGGGTGACAGGCAGTCCAGGGCTGTCCGCTGACAGGATGATCTGATCAGAGGCATTGATATTTGGCTCTGGAAGACAGAGACAGTCAAACCGTATCACAGAACTGGGGCTCAACACTGTACGTTTCCCATTGTAGCTGTTGGCTGTATGCCATTTTTGTGAGACCTGCTAAGGAGGGTGTCTATGAACTGAGAACAAATTTGCATGCAACAAACAAAACACATAAGCACATGAAACAGCAGGGATGAATTGTGTCAACCTATAATCTTCAGAGCAGTGTACACTAAGAGTAATTTATATCCTTAGTATTTTTGAAGTAGCCGGGTAGCTGAGTGTGTGAATTCTTTGATGAAGTTTTCCAATCAATACCAGTTGTTTGTCTCTACATCAACATCAAAACTAAAACTGTAACCCCTACTAAAAGATCCTAAGATGGTGGTGTGCATGAGTGCAGTGGCGCGTAGCTCTCCTTATCTCAATGATAATAAAGGCTTCTAAGATCTTTGGTATTAAAAAAAATATTCTGTGGTAAACTGGCATTGCACCCATTCCCACTCATTATGCTTCCTTGCTCACTGCACTGCACTCATGAAATATCATGCAGCATACAGCAAATTTGTAAAATAAAACTAGATGTAGATGATCAATAAAATGAGAGTGAAGGCATTGTATTGCTTCGTTACAACACAGCAAATTGTAACACGAAAATGTCTGACCTCTTAATTGGCCTACATTATGCATGCCAAATAAGGTCTATACTTAAAGATCTGGGCTCATGTTATTACAATGTAGAACAGACATTTTCTATTTTACATTACTGCTGTATGACAACCTAAATTACCCTCTCAATTACTAAGCACACTGGCTAGCTGAACGATGTCAGCGTCCATTTCTCAAGGACATTCAGAGAGGCAGGAGTTGTCATGAGAGCAAGGCACCCTCTGCTCTGTGTTGAGCAGTCATGAGAAAGCTTCGTCTGACCTGCTCCTCCTCCAGGGCGGGCCAACCATGGCAACAATGGAGCCCAGAGAGGAGGAGCATCATAATCCTACTATTGGCTGTTACTGCAAGCCCAGTAGTAAAGCAGAGAGAGGAGGGGCAAGGAGAAAAATGAGGGGGGGCTACTGGGACAGGCGAGTGACTTCTATTAGCATTCATAGCACCTTCTTTCTGCAGTTCTGTATACGCTATAGCCAGGGGGATCCCCCCTCCCTTTTCTCTCTGTTCCTCTCTCCCCTACCAAGCAGAACCACATGTACTATTAATAGTATCTTAGAAAAAAGGGTACACACAAAACATCAGGTACATAAATTAACATTTGGCCAATGTGGCTATGGTCCACAGACAATCATACCAAAAGGTTGTTTGTAGGACACCTTGTAGCACGATCTGCTGGATGTCATACCATGTCAAAATGTAATAAAATATAAAATGTAATTCTGAATGAGTTACCTAATAAGTGAAATTATATTTCCCCCCACCGGTAAGGGTATAGACTTCTACATTTACATTACTACTGTATAACATTAACTGGTAGGGAGGGGTGTATCTTAAAAAATATTACCAGGTGTAATTTAAAATTTAAGTTTCAACTACAGTGGCTTTTATTACATTTTGCCAAGTTATTACATTTTCTGACAGTTATTACATTGTCAGTTGTGGCACACCTACTCAGAGCAGAAATGAAAAGAACTAGTCGACACACAGCGACACGCTTGGCTGACTTTGTATTTAAGGAAAGTGCATGTCATTTTATCAGACAGCGCAAGCCTCATACCATAACACTGGCTATGTTTACATGCACACTAATAATTCAGTCTGAACGCAGTTAAGGCAGTACTGATAACTGAAATTTGTCATGTAAATGCCTTTATAATAATTTCGTAATTGGATTAAGGTCATAATCGGAGAAAGCATAAACAACTTAATACCTAGGTTTCTGCTTAATTTTTCAATTTATTGAAGCATGTAAACATCTTAGTGGGATTTAATTCAGCTTTTTCAAAGTGGACATGTTGATTCGCAGACACAGTAACTCGTGTATTTACAAAGCTAACAAATCACAGTAGGCAAGTCAAGAGTGGCTGTGGTTTCTCACTTTTTTTCATTTCAGAATCACCACTTAATTGTCTTGTTATCTCAAAATAACATTTTAATGGTTTTGCTGAGTCAAGTGACCCTGATAGTATAACCAGTGTAAAGGTCTGAATTTAAACTGACAATGTCAGATGGAGAGATCATGACTCAACAACAAATTTATTTAATAAAGTTATGATGGACAGATATTGCAACACGGTCACTAACTTGCTTCAGTTGTCATTTTCAGAAAACCATATCTCAGTTTATCTGATAATTATGAGATAATTAATCATGATCACATAAAACAAACTATGTTGAAGTGGTGATCTCAATATAGTGGGATTAACAAATTTATAAGCAATGATGGCATCTCTCAGCTTAAGTAGTGCAGTGATAGATGGCAGACTTATCATTAAATGATAGGGTAATTATTTAAATAATGTTATGTTAAACCATGTGAAAACTGTAATCAGAATGTTGCCTTATGCTGATTACTCCCAGTAATTGGGTATGGTGTGCATGTAAACACAAATATTGTATCACAGTACATTACAATATGTGTACCTCCAGAGAGAGGTGCTAGCAATTTCTATGTTGTCCTCACACAGAATGACCAACCTTCCCATTATTCTTCTTGTGTTTAGCTCAAGACAACATGCATTTGCTTTAATTTTCAATGCAAAATATAGTATTTGTGACAACACACTGTTATGACTAACATATATTATTTTGTAAAATAACACAAACCTATGCTTCCCTTTCAAATTCTTCATTTCTTGGAGCAGGACAGAATGTCTTTATGTCTGAAGGTGTTTCAAGTTGCACATGTGTATTCAGAATAAATTTTATCTGGAAATGTGTGTTTTGTGTAAACCACATATTGACAACTGTTTTCCGTTTCAGTGCACATTCTGTGCACAGCTTCCTGTACATGGGAATAAATAACTGAATACTGAGTTAAAGTACACTGAAGCTATACAAAGCCACAAACTAATTCAAGCAAAACTATAAGGCTAGAACAAGACAATCACATTTTAGCACGTTCCCCAACTACAAACTATACATTCACATCAACGGGCCATATGTATAGCCTGTTATATACATGTTATATACTTGGACATATTACATGTATATAAGAAGAACGTTAATTCTCAGTAATGACAATATATTAAGTGAGGCTTTGAATTCAGATTTCAGGTTTGATAAACTGTGTTGTGGCAGAAATGTGGGAGACAAGTAAGTGAGACAAGTCAGTTGCCAGCCATTGCACTTTTTTAAGTGTCATTGAAATGTCATAGACCCAACAGCAAATTAAATACAGTCAAGAAACAGAGACAGTGTAGAAAACAAAATTTGCGAGACAGTCGAATCAGTAGTTATTGCTCTGAAGAGCCAGCAAGGAGCAGACTCCTCTAAGCTTCTCAGAGAGCTTCACTGTGACTAACAACATTCCACATCTCCCTTTGCTCCAATGGGCAAGCCACTGAAGCGTGTACAGATTAAAAGGGTCCAGTTGATATTCAGTGTTTGAATATTTGTACGCATACAGCAGAGGGGAAAATGATATAATGTCATTACTGATTCACAGTCACACACTTAATGGCTAAGAAGGCACAAGGTTACACAGCGCACAGGAATGTCCAGGGAGACTGTCTTTTGTGGAGGTGAAATCACTCTTATCTGAAAAGGGAGTAAAACAATGAAGACCATTTTGTGATCTTATCCCTTATTGGATTACCAAACACAAATATGAAAGCAGAAAATATTTGCTGTTATCAGGAAATAGTTGACAGCAGGGATCACTCTTTACACCTTAACAGCTCTCTCCTTGTGTCTTCTTACAGTCCCATTTATACTTTGCCCAGAGTGAAAAGCCAAATCAAAAGCGCCACTACTTCAAAGCGCTACTAGGT
This sequence comes from Myripristis murdjan, assembly GCF_902150065.1. NCBI lineage: Eukaryota > Metazoa > Chordata > Actinopteri > Holocentriformes > Holocentridae > Myripristis > Myripristis murdjan. The sequence goes on from NC_043982.1 coordinate 22,393,000, forward strand.
CTCTGCTACATGTTGCAGACAGGGCTTTGAAGTAAATAAAACAATCCACGCAACGCAAGAGACAAAACATAATGTGAAGGGTAAAAGTATCACAAACCAGGAATAAGAAATTGGTGAAGTTAGGATACAGAGAAAAAGATAATGATCAGAATACTGTAAAAGGACACATGAGACAGAGTAAGAACAGAAGTTTGGGGTGGGAAGAAAGAGGGAAATGTAGACAGAGACTGGAATAGGTTTCTGGGTTTGTGGTCATTTACAACAAGATGCTCGGGATTTTGGGAGAGGCAGGCTGTTTATTGAATTCAGAGGAAGAGAACATAAGGATCTATTCACAGACTTTGGGTTAAGACAAATAAGGAAAAACAAAGATAAATATTACTAAAATAAATAGGGATTTTAAGAGGAGATTAGGAGGTTTTGGCACAGTTGCTTTCCAAAATAAATAAAATAAAATAAAACAGAAAAAATCTAGATTAAATAAACGTGGTTGGTGTTTTGTTTTATTTTTGCCTGGCCCGTGACCGCTGTGGTGAAGGTGGGTTCTTGAGGAGAGGGCTGGTTGGGACTGGGAATTGCTAGGTTGTTTACCATCTAGGTACTACGGGACATAGACCACTCACTCTGTAGCACCGAAATGGTGGCCTGGGCGCGGATCCAGGTGATGGCAGGATTTTGTCGGAGGTCATTGCGCCTTGGGTCGTTGCTGGCCCGGCACTCATAGGTCCCCGAGTCCTCCAGTGTGAGGCGCGTGATGCCTAGCACGCTGACCCCGTTGGCACCGTAGGCTGTGTTGATGGATACCCGGCGCCTGCGGGCTCCGTCCCACAGCTGCTTGAAGGAGTCGGCTCGGTTGATCTCAGCATACCACCACTGGATCTCCGGAGTGGGGTTACCAACCACGTCGCAGTTCAGCTCAAAGGTGTCCCCCGTGAGCTTAGTCTCAGACATTGGCGACTTCACAAACCCAGCTGGAGAGGAAAAGTGTATCAAGATGGCAGGGAAGGAAAGGGTAGAAGAATGTTAGAGTGGCAGAAAGATGTGGAGAGCCCAGGGGATGGAGAAGGAAATCAAATGTAATCAATTGGAAAGAAAAGAGAGGATGATTTATGGCAAATCAAAAAGAAGCAAGCCACAAATCATTGATAGGTGGAAAAGAAGGTTAATGATTCTCTAAATCCAGTCTGTTAAAAAAAATCCATTGTGTTTCCTGGCCCACCAAGGCCACACAACCCTCGGACAAAGTCATCATCAACTAGTGCCCAGCCCACGCCATCGAGTCGGGATGACAGCACATATATATAAATATATATGTGTGTGTGTGTGTGTGTGTGTGTGTGTGTGTGTGTGTATGTGTGTATTTTTTTTTCCTCTGAGATTTTCTGTTTAATCTTGGGAAGATTTGTGCACCAATATTTTGGGAGTGTACCTTTTCTGTGCTTGACTTAAGAAACTAGACATAGCATTATGAATTACAGTAAGCTGAATACTATCCCTGGAGAAAGCCCCTTATCTTAATAAATGTGGTGGAGAAGATAAAGCTTTTTTTGTCAGAGACACTGGTCAAACCTGTGAACAATCGCACATATTTCCTTGTGCCACACAGTTAATGGCACCACTCCTACTGGACCCCACTAACAAGGAAACTCTATATTCCATTCTTGCTCACAGTATCCATACGGCATGGCTTAATATTATACCGTCTTATACCGTAAGTCTTACATGGAACGACACAATGCCTACGATTTGATCGATTCATATATTACATGAAAAATGATCATTTAGATACAATGGGTTCAGCTGCAAGCCCACTCACCTTGGCAGAGAATCAAGTAAAAGTGATGTTATTCCCTGAAACCAGTTGTAGATCCCTGTGAGACTCTCCTTCAGTAAACATGTAAAAATGTGCCTTTTCATGGTTTAAGTAAAATCACTGAGCAAATAGTGACTGTTGGAGAATTAGTTGTGATTTGGGTGACACAAACACATTGTGTATAATGTCAGTGCTGGATAAGAACATTGCTTGATCTGATGGAAAGTCATGTGACTAGTCAAAACCAGTGGCTTGGAAATGTTTCCCTTGAGCTTAACATGTCTCGGTAACACCACTGTCAGAACAGTCAAGGTCATTTGAAATTAACACTGCTGAAATTGAAATATACAGTTATGTGTGTTCCTGTGCAGGTGTGGTGAGTGTCATAAATCCACAAAATGTCACTGCCTTGTGCAGAGTAGGTTATGGGTGGAATTTTACATAATAAAACACTAAATGCCTATTTTTCTGCACATTAAAATGTAGACACGTCACGCACGTCAGTACCATGTAAGTACAAACACAGTCACATTTCATCTGTATCAGCTGTGGCCAGAAACCCCAGGAATTAGGTCAGCCAACCCTTCATTCAAGATAAGGTGGACTAAAAGAACAATGCCACTTAAGTAAATAACTAAATAAATAAAAATTGCATATGCTATCCATGTGGCCCCAGATAATTAATCAGTTTTAGTGAGCGTTGCTAATTTTGCCTTACAGCTAGAAGCCACCAAACCCATGACTCTAATCTATAACATCATTGAGATATCCAACACAGAAATACTCCATTACCACTGAATGGGTGACTTGACTTTTTGGACTCCTAGAAAGTTTATTTGAGCTTTTATACCAACATGCGCTTGACGTTATTCTAGCAGCATCTGTAAGTGGAAAAATGCAGCTACAAAAGGCACAATCTTTGCACTTACATATCACTACTGCAGAGCCACCTTTTTAAATTCTTTGTTATTGTAGCTATACAACAGTGACATCACAGATTAGACAGTTGGGCAAACTCGTCCTTCATTTCAGACAGTAAAGGATTAAAATCAAGTAAATTGTCATGTGGCATGAGAAACCCATTTGAATTCTGAAATGCAGATTGATTCCTTTGTAAAGGCAATTCATCAACATCATTACTACCATTACTGCGAGTGCACTGTGGTGTGTGTCTCATTGGCTGATTCATGCCTCTGTTCCACATCAGTAGTTAGCCCCACAATATACTGCCAGCCTTAATGAACCTCATCTAATGACAAATCACCTGGACCGCAGGCCCTGTTCTCTGCCGCCACTACAGCCTGTCAGCTGTTAACCACATGTGCTTAAATAAATCACAGAAAAAAAACACTGCCCAAACTCTGCCCGCGATTGGGGCTGAGGAAATGGGAAGAAAGAGCCTGTGGTCTCTTGAGTGTTAGGCTGTGTGTTGTGACTAACTACAACAGCTTACAGGCCCTCCCTGATCTGTCTGCCCTGCTCAAACTTATGTATCACAAGCACATGAACAGATAAGCCTATGGGGAGGAGGGAGTGTAACAACAGTATTCAGCTCTGCCTCCACAATGAATCCAGTTACATGTCATTTAAATATTTTTTTATTGAAAGTTTGTTCATCAGTGAAAAATAAGCTGCACTCTTTCCAGAGTCATTTGCACAAAAAAAAAAGATGACATGATTTACACATTTTCCATACTAGGTCAAGCAAATCAAGGTGCTGTTAATATGTTTCCTGTTATGAGCAGTGTTTGCAAAGCTGAAACCAGTGTACTCTGTACCATGTTGCTAAACGGGCTGTACAGGCACACCCAAAACAATAAACAGGTGGAGTCTGTACCTTCTGTCCATTGACCAGCTTCAGTTCATGAGTCAGCCATATGGAAATAAAATACATGACAGCAAAGATAAATCTAAATTTAACCTAAAAGTGCAGCCTCTCTGCCAGGAGATGGGTCTGATAATATTAGGTGCTTACAAGGCTTGTTTCTGTGTGTGATGCCTAGAGATATGCAGAGTAATTAGCATTTGTTTCTTTTCTCCGGAAACATCTGGGCCCATCAAGCTCACCCCATAATCCCAGAGGGTGAATCCAAGCCTAGCCGCCTACATTGTTAAAGCGATATTTCAGTTTGTTATAACATTTACTATGGCAACAATACTTGAGAGGGTGTTCTTTACTGTAAAGTGCCCATAAACACAGTAAAGAATGTCCTCAAAGACACCATGAGTAAACACAATCATTACTAGTGAAAGTGTATGAAAAATGTATCATGCTCATATATTAAAAAGGGCTGAATTAGGTACAGAGACTGCAGCAAGGCAAATTATTTTTGTTTTGGGAGTGCGGGTAAGCATGCTGGGACCCGTAAAAGATTGATATTGTGATAAAAAATAGAAATATTACACCATTATCAACTGGACTGTAGATAATTCAGAGAGTTCTTCATTCTTGTGCTCATAACATACTAAGAATGTATGCCACTAATTCTGTAATATCTATAATTTATTGTGCACCATCTAAATAAATCCTTAACATTGAGAGTGGCTTTAGATAAATAGATGGATAGAAAGATAGATAGATGGCAACTACCCTCGACCTCAAACACACAAATTTTAAACATCTTTATATATACCAACAAGCATAAAACCAGGGAAGCATCTCATGCTTGTCGCTCTAGTACACGGCACAACTGAAATCAGGAAAGCAACATGAGACCAAACAAATTGCTCAGGATTTCAATGCCCAACGTGAGACTTGGAGAACCAACAGATTTTAGTTAAGCTTCACAAATCTGCAAAAGTAGTGCCTACCTCTTAGCAGGGCTACTTGCTGCAGGAAAATGGATAAGAGCGATAAATTTGTAAAGATCACATAGGCTACTGGTAAGCACAAAAAAGAATACATGGCATAAAAATCCAAAAATAATGGCAATCAAGAAATAAATTTTCCTGTTTTGCATTTACGGATTTTTAAAGCAGGGAGAAAATCTTGAATGGGGCTGCTAATATTACTCCTGAACTACCAGGGTCATGTACTGCTAACGTTGCTTGAATGTAATTTAATCAAAGAGTTCAAATGTCAGAAATGTGAGATGCTTTCATAGTAAGGATTAAATATGAGATAATGAAATCATACACAGTGACACTGGCATCTCTCACTCACTATTTCTTTTTGACATGAGACTAGATATCCTATAGGTCAACAGTGTGGCAGTCAATATGACAGTATTAGATCTTAAACGATTGATGTCTCCACAATCTCCCTTTACTGAGAGATCACAAGTACTGTGCCACAGTGATACTGCATATTCCTCAGCTGTCCTGACACTGCTTATACACACATTCAAAGCTGTTTCTTAAGTCCAACCTCAATTCGCTGTTGTACACACCAGTAATAATAACCAATAATAGCAAACAGTAGGTAGCGCCTTGGATTTCTGTTCCTCCCCCTTTTTATTTGGCAATATATCAGCATGACTGACAACACGGAAGAGATGGTTCCTGAAATAAATTCAACATCAGTAATATGGGACTGGTGTTGACTTTGCAAAATTGATGCAAATAAAGGTTATTTGCAAAGTTTGAAAAGACATGGTTCATGTGTCGCATGGCAATATGACAAACCTTTGGAAGCACCTCAAAAGAAAGCACACCAAAGAGCATGCCAAAAGTGAAACTAATGTTAGGGGATATCAGAGTGCATCAGCCTCAGCCACACAGCCAGAGGATATGAGGGCAAAACAAACAACTTTGACAGAGGCATTTTGGAAAGGCACTCTGTATCACAAGACAGGCGCTGGAAAGAGGTAACCATTGCTGTGACATGTTATCTGGCCAAGGATATGATTCCTATAAAAACTGTAGAAAACGAGGGTTTCAAAAGACTGCTAAAAACAATTGATCCGTGCCGAGTTATCGTCAATATTTTTCAAACATCACCATGACTGTATTTTGAATGAGACTGAGTGCAAAATTTATAACATCCACTAGAAAAGGGGAACATGACCTGCATGACCAGGCAGTGGGTCTAATATGGTGAGGGCCTTGCAGCTTAACAGCTGGACTCTAACTGGACAGCTAGGCACACTTCATCGGTGAGTGAAACAAAACAAAATAAAATTTTGTCTCAGTTACTCTTTCTTTTAGGTTTTGTCCCCTTGTGGAGCTATATTTTCTTAAATAGGGAAATTTGTTTGGTTTTACTATTCAGCAGCTTGCAAAATATCAATATGAAAAAGAATCATGATCTTATCAAGAATTGTTATCCTGCCTGAAAAAAAATCATGATATAATATTTTTGCCATGTCACCCACCCATAAGTTACAGTCGCTATACATACCCTACTGCGGTAGGCTGGGGGGAGAGAGATCCCCTGAGGACTGACAGAAAGCCACACGCAACCACCATGTAGCCTGAGTGAGTCAGCTGCCTCCGTATAACCTGTATCCTGGTCCCCAGTCCCACAACAGACAGAAAAAGCTGCGAGTAGGAAACCCCCCAGGGCCAACTGGTTCGTGCTGGGCGTGCGTGTGCCACATATACATAGGTGCATGCATGTGACTGTGAGTGACTACATGTTTCTTGTATCTGTACATTATTCGGGCAGATATTTATGCCTTTACAGATCACATCATGTAAGATGCATTAGATTATACAAAAGCTCGTAATGGTAATCTCTTATGCTTTTTTCTTGTTTTTAATACTTGATTCATCCACTGTTGCACAAGGAGATTGTTAGCAGTTTCCCTCTTGCTCATGCAGTATTTATTTGTCTTGCTATATGCATACCAATATTTTAAAACATTTTGACATGTTTTGACTTGACTGTTTTGTACCAACTTGTTGTGCATCATCTCAAACACACAACATACTGTACATAATACTTCCTGCATGAAGGGGAAACATCTATTTTCTCATCACATTACATTATGTACATCAAAGACCTTATTTACTAGAAAGTTGACATATTCCTTAAGGACATTTGCACTACACTTTGTAGATGTGATATCTGGCAAGGAGCTGTTACAGCTGATTCTCAGTCAGAAGGGCTTAAACAAAGCAATGGTAATAGATTCATTGATGTGAGCTGAAAGATGATACATGGCATCTCTTAACGCATTGATGGGGGAGTGGTTGTAGTTCTCCGCATTGATCTTATCACATCACTGATATACCTTACTTAATGTCACTGTTAGGGCGCAGTGTAACAGAAATGTTGCAGTAAGTAGCAAAGCTGATTTTGCCAAAAAGTACATTGGGGACCTCTGCCATTTAGCTGGAAATACTTGCTGCTGTCATTCAGAGCACAGTAGAGAGGCAAAGCTATTTTTAATGAGACTTAAATCTCAATAACCCCTGCGATGGGCTGAAATGCCCTAATCCCAACCCCCCACAACCAGCACACTTCCTGATCCCCCCCTCCTCCACACACACACACACACACACACACACACACACACACACGCACGCACTTTCAGAGGTCAAGACAAGGGGACACAAATGATTCATGGTGAAAACCCAGCAGAATTTAAATAGACATGCCATGGGACACAGATTCTCATCACCATAACAACACATGATAATTCTAAAATCAGGAGAACTCTCTGTCCCAGTCAAATAATTTCCCCTGACAATTACTCCTACTCGGCCACCTAAATATTACCAACTAGTATTTTTGCGTTTCAACTCAAATGACCTTAGTATACTCACATCAGCTGTTGGTAGGCTAAAGGCAAGAAAAACATGTTTTTATCGGGAAGATCCTTGGTTCAAATACCAAGGCCAATGAGGAATACTGTCTACAAGGTGCCCTTATGCAACACACTTAACCCCACTTGTTCCAATAGTATACCTAATATTAGAAGGCTGTGGCTTAATTGGGGAGCTCCTAGCTGTTCAAGTTAGAACTGTATGGATGTGACGCACAGTGGTGCTATAAAAAAAGCATGCATGCTCAGCAAAAATCTTCCCTGGATGAATACAATATTTTAAAAAAAAGTGATTCACCTTATGGTTGTGCATCAGTAGATATGCCTGCAATGTCTTTTAGACTGTGGGATGCTGCTCCTAATCAGTGCAGTGCATATCAGGTTTCACAGTGGGCAAGCATGACTCAGTGTGAGATATGGCTTGAGTCCTACAGCATGTTTTTTCCGGTCACACAAATGTACCTTTATACACAACCTGGACAGTAGCATGATATGGACAAGTTACCGCATCCTAACAGTCTATCGGCTGAGCAGGATTGTATGATGCTTACTGTGAAATACAGTACTGGCTTTTGTTGATGTTGCTCGGCACAAGTACAAGTAATTTAATACAGACTCTGGAGCCACATTTTGATGAAAATAGTTTCCACTGAATACTGCAATTGCAATATAAATTGCTTTACTTGTGGAAACAGCTTTTTCTGTACGATGTCTTCCTGCACTTGACCGTGAAACCCTAATATGGCCTAATATTCACTACAGTATGTTTTCTGGGCTGGCGTCAGTTATGAACTTCTGCTAACCACAATGCTGTAACCAGCATCTGAATAATGTTCTCATTCACACAGGCACTGAACATAAAAATGCAAAAACATCCTCAGTGGAAGCAGCAGCTGCATACTGTAGTTCATTGTGGGAAATTATGTAAGGCACAAAAGCAGTTCTTCAGGTCAGTCGCCAGGCACCCCCTCGACACTCTTTATCTACAATGCATGAAGACCACAGCCCCTTAGAGCTTAAATAGTTCACAGCCACCCAGTGAGTTTTCAGAGGGCTGTGCAGCTGTGCACAAGGAGGCCGTCCATTAAGAGTTAATGGATTTACTTTCACAAAAGGACCTTAAAGCCACAGTTCTCAGTGCTGTGTCTCGGTGGTAAAAATAGAATTGAGGCAGAATGGACGGATGCTATTTACAGTCCTCCAAATATCTGTCGCAGAAACCGGCCATTTACTCTCTCCCTTAGCGTGAGGAAATAATAGCTCCAACTCCCTCTGCTTCACACATACAGTGATTACATCTCATGTATTTATAATTATTACTCCCTCCATGTTGCTGCCTCATCTCTGAAATATCACTGAGGAAAATCTAAACGCACATAGGAAGCCAGGCATCGATTACCCTTAATCTGAATTGTGAGTGATAAAGTAAATGGGCTTGGGGATGCAGGGGATGTGACCAAATGCCATCAAAATGTCACCTGCAATATTACACGGCAAGTGTAGACTACTTATTACAACTGTGATTAAATCTGTGATGAACCTACCATCTGTTTACACTTGAATATAAAGTGCACCATTTCATCTCAGCCAACCAGGCATCACCGGCGTGGCCTACTACAATCTGGCACTGTATGATCTGTAAATTACTGCAGATAGGAAATTTCACTCTTTGTAAGACAAAGTGCAGACACATTTAATGACAGAGTGGCACCAGTCTGTCTCCCACTGCCCCTGTATGTTTGTGTGTGTGTGTGTGTGTGTGTGTGTGTGTGTGTGTGTGTGTGTGTGTGTGTGTGTGTGTGTGTGTGTCTTTGTGTGTGTGTCCCTGCATGCATGCATGTGTGTGTGGTGTGAACTGGGCCCCAGGGCGTGAGCACTGACACTGGGCAAAGACCACAGGAAGTGTTTGGAATGCCTTAACTTGAGCTTTATCAATCAATAGAGGGCCAGTATTTGATTTTCCAGATGCCAAGATCAAAGCAAGCCCTTGTTTGCACACATACACTTCAAGCACTTCATACAAATGAATATAGAGGTAAGAAGAGAATTCAAGGAATATGCTTTGTTACATAACTGCTGCGCTATTTCAGTTCAGCTTTTCCTCCACCATGACTGAAGGATGTAGGCTGTTTTCTGTGCTTTGTGTGGTAAATAATCTAGATTAGCGATTCTCAGTGGTGGCACTGCTGGTTTTCTATCCTACCATGTAGTTAATTGCAATTACCTTGCAATTACTGCCATTACCTTCACCTGGCATTCCAGCTGTAAATCAGTGCCTGAGTACATGGCTACAATGAGAGCCAGTAGGGCTCTGGGTCTTGTGGACAAGAATTGAAAATCACTAATCTAGCGTGAACATCGCTCTTCATGTGGTGTGTTTTTTTAGTACAAGATTAGTCTGATCATCAAAACTGGGTGACTGAATTGTTTTATTTTATTAGACTTATTTCTGTGCTAGAAGGTAAAAACTATAAACCTGGACTCAGATGTCCTTGATAGGTAAGACAGTGCTCATCAAGTGAGATTTTCCAACTTTCTCATCCCACCATCAAGATGTGTCTGCTTGGCGCATGTGCAGTAGGTGTCCAATTTTCCCAAAGGGAAGCCAAGAGGGATGATCAGTCTCAAGTACTTCTATGGTTCATTTTCATCTAAAACCCACTCTGCAGGAGCATGTCAGTGCCTATTATTTGGCAACACAAGAGGCCTTGACATTTGGGTAGCTTCATAAAGTCAAAAATGTAACTTTCAAGGCTATGATTGAGATCATCATATTACCAAGTCATCAGACATGTTTTGAAAAGCACTACTGAAAAACATTTTCCAATAAATCTCCAGATCTTATTTTTTTTCTGTCTTTGGGCATCCCAGTATTTACAAATGTAAGCTGAAGGCAGGACTACATTTATTGCAGAAATTAAGCAGTTACTCCTTGGGTCAACGGCTTAGATTAATCACTTGAGAATTAAGAACAATATCAGCAGTTCCAGGTTTCCTCTGTCTGTGGCACGCAGAGCTATTTTTAGTTTACATGCAGGGCTTAGGAAAATGCACACAGACCAATGATATGGCAGCTTGTCTACCTAAACTGTCTGGGTAGGTATACTGTATATTCCATTATTGTAATCCCGTTTCAGAATTACTATTTTTGTGTTCTTTTGGTGGTGGTTGATTTGTTTTTAAAGGAACTATCTTGAATTTGAATGAACATATTACTACACTAATAATGTAAAAACTGGAACAGGTTAATTTCCACAGCACAATAAAGCCAAAAACTCCTCATAATATGTTGGGGTTCCTCAAGGAACCAGTTAGGGTCCTGCACCAATTTAAATTTGAAAACCCCATAAAGACTGAGCAAAAATTATTTCATGTGTGGCTGCTCATTCTGTGCCCCTCTGGGAGCTGTGATTCACCAGAGTTTGATGTCAGGACATGCTGTATCAGAGGACAGACTACAACACCCAATGGCGTGTCACTTGACATTTACTTAAACTGATGTTTTAACGATTACCAGCCACAGCAAACTGTTTCACATAATTTCAACAAGCCATCATTCTGACTCTGTACTGAACAGATTCCCTGATTGCTGGGTCTACATGTTGCCCATTAGAAGTTTGAGGAACAGTAACCTCCAGATCTTTAAATAAGCAAGGTAAATAAACATAAATTGGAACCAGTTGAGTCAGTCAAATGTGTCCCTAGGAACAGCAGTAGTGACACACAGTATTAGATTTTGTCAGTATTGAGCACACATTGTGGCAAGGCAGCCTGTGTTTGTTGTTGCTAACTGCCTGCTTCAGCAGTCCAGAGCAGGTTAGTCTGGCTGTGCACATACCTCTGGTACCCAGCCCACTTGGATGAAGCACAGTCACACTGCACAGTGGTAGCTGATGGTATGCCATTCAAACTACACGACACGATTATTCACAAACATCCCGCCATTCGTTTAAGTGACCGACATCCTATTTTTTATTATTATTTTTTTATCCTTGCAACAATCAGCATGCAGCCTGTTTTATAACACACGAAACGGGCATTTAGTCGACGAAAACCAGTTAATCCCCGCCTGCAGACACACCTACGAGACACCCAGTTGGGAATGTGAACAAAATAACCTTGCAAAAATGTTACACCAGGGTCAGTTTATTTTTCCCTCTGAGTTTAGTACCACACAGGCTACAGTAACAAGAGATTGTGGTCACAAGCAAACTAAATACTCAGATCATCAGGTTATGTAAACAGATTTGTTGGTGTATAAGTTAACTCTGGCCTTGCTGTCGGAACTAAACAGGCGTTTAAACACAGTCGTCCTCAAAATCCTCTTTAGAAACAGCTCTTCTTAAGACTCCTGTGTCTTCCTCACACAAGTCAAATCACCTACACCTCACTTCGATGTTTACAATAATGCCGCGGCCACATCTGGTTTCTTACCGTTCTGTGCCGAGATGAAAGGCAGCATCAAGTTTCCAAAAAGGACCACGGCCAGCATCGCTGCGTCGGGATGCATTGTCGGGGCTCGAGTACCAGGGTCTTGGTCGGACGAATGTGGGAGGAGAGATCGTCTATTGATCACAGGATCTAGAGAGAGATGGGCCGAGCATAGCACTGATTTCCTTTAAAATAAGTCAGCCGAGGATGATTAAAAAATGGACAGAGATATGCATCCGGGATTGAAAGACCTTAGGCAGACAGTGGTGTATTAATGGTCCAGGACAAGGCCAGCGGCTCAGGGATGCCGATGTGCAGCCATAGGCGGTGAAGAAGCTTCCTTCGTCGGATTCACGGAAGTATTATGGTCGGATTGCGGAAAGAGGTCTTTCGATGTCAGGGAGATTGTCCACAGTGTAGTTCTGAAGATTCAAAGATGCGCAGACCGGTGCGCATTTGCGCTCAAACAGCCATGGCTGGGTGATTACGGTGAAAGTGCACAAATTATTCCGGATGGGAAATGATGCGAACATAAGTCTATTATCAGCACCGGCCTATTTTAATACAAAATTGAAGAACAGATGCTGTTAGGATAACAATGGCAGCAATGTCAAGGTGCGCGTTCCCTATGCGCTCATGGCTCAACTCTCTCTCCCCCTGTGTCTCCCCCTCTCCCTCGCCCCCTCCCCCTCCCCACACACACATATACACACGCACATTAACTTAGGGTTGATAATGTCTGTTTCATACATATTAACTAATATACCATCTAATGTGAGAAAACACTTATTTGGATGACAGCCAGCTTAGAAGTTGCTTTGTTTTTTTCATGTTGTGGTAACTATAATAGAGTGACTACTGTGTGCAGGGGCCCCCTTCTGGACTGAGGTGTGGATGCACTTTCCATGTGCTAGAACCCAAGCCTGTTCCATTTTCGCTAAATACCTGTTTCTGCTCACTTGTCAGGTTCGCATGGGAAGAGATTATGGTGATGCTGCTGAGCTCACTGAGGTCATTTATAAATTATGTTGTCACATCAGTGGTCTGCATTTTCTCAAGCTGCACACACCACTTCCACTTGAAACCCTAATATGGCCTCCTGTAATCCCCTGTATTCTTGATCTGTGCTGCTACATGGGCGACCTCATGTGGTCAGTTATGACAAACTGGGAATATTGAGTACACGTTATTTTTCAGTGTAGAAACAGATCTACTAAAAAGACTTGAGCATTTGATTCATTTATATCCAGGCTGTGTGAGATATGCTGAATGAGAAGTCTTCAGCTAATAAATAAAATGTTAATAACTTTTCCATCTTATCATGTGATTTTATTTGAGAGTTGGTCTTGTAACCCGTTTCTAAAATGCAATGACACTTGCTATGGCGTGCCACTCCATGCATGTTTTTTAAGTTGAAGGACAATTGCAAAGGGCTAGTCTCTGTTCAACTGCAGAACAAACTTCCCTCCACTTCACTCCCCTCCCTCCAGTTTGTCCATGGGAGAGCACATTTAAAATATAACCCCACCTGAAACCCCTTGCAGACCAATCAGCTAGAGAAATGTCAGAGCGGACGGCACGCCCTCCTTTGTTCAAAACCAATGAGAGTGGAAGTGTGGCATTTTGCCCGAGGGGAAAAACTTACCCCTGGATGCGTTAATTACGCATCACTTAACTGTTGCCAATGTGTTCACAACGGTGGACGCTCTTTTGGGCTTTTTACAACTACTATCTTCATTTTTCGGTCAATCTAGTATGGAAAGTAGACAACAATGGCTTACCAGGCTGAAAAATGAACTTAGCAACAGTCCTCTGGTGTCAAATGTGGCTTTTGGTTTTATCCTCATGGGACTAGAGAAGCTGGTGGAGCTGGAGTTTGAGTGTCCTTGCAATCCTACATGGAACGGAGTGTTTTCATCAGCATTCTTCATCATTCCTGCTGTCATGGCCTTCACCCTGATGCTGATCATTCAAGGATGCAGATGTGATACATGGTGCAGGAAAACTGTTTCCCTCTCCAGTTTTGTTCCTGCTATCGTGTGGTTGATTTTGTTGTTCCTCGATGGCCAATACTTTGCTTGTGCTATGACAGACTGGAAGGGTAGATTTGTACTAGTTGACAAGGCGGCTCCGCAAAAATGGTGCGAGCCAACAAGTGAAGGAGATGTCACTCCACGAGAACTTATGCTCCGTTCACAGCAGTTATTTGTTTTTTCTCAGGTGAGTTGAGTAAGTCTTTGTTTACTGAAGTTTTTTTGTAGGATGAGACTGGACACCTCCCCCTTAGTGTATGCACTGTAGAAAATCTTCTATTAATGAAATGCCATTGCACACTGGAAATCATTATTTACGTTAATGGTTTGTCAATCCACAATAGAATTAACATCTTTTCTGTTGATATTTACCAATACATACCTTGACTGTACATTTCTGTGTGTTCTAGGTTATAGGTATAATCCTCCTCATATTCATCTGTGTGGGTCTCATAGTGTATGTAATCAGAGAAAGCTGCCAACAAGAGGTGGAGATGCAGGATGCAGATGTAGCAGAGCTTACTGTGCTCAGGATGAGCTCTCTGCGGACCAGGACATCATGAACAACAGGCACTACCCTCCACACCTGCCCTGCTGGCATGGACACTTTGTAAATACTCCAAATGAACATCACTATGAGTGTTCATAACTTGTGTAAATAAGTGCTGTTTTCAAATATATTCCCCATAAAGTTAAGATTAAGGATGTGTTATTGCAAGCAATGCTAATATTCTCTCCAGTGGATTTATGCGCTCTGTTGTGTCTGTGTTTGTCTGACATTCGAAGGTTTCTGCCAATATCACTTGAAAGGAGTATCCCAACGTTTGGGCAAAATGCTCTTTTTCTGACTTTCCCAGATTGAGACGAGATGTTGGATACCATTTTCAGCTCTGTTCGTCCAGTGGTTCAGTGCCAGTGGGTAACATTTAGTGTTAGCTTAGCTTAAAGACTTGAGGTCTATCGGAGTCATTAGCCTAGTTCCACCAAAGCTAAAAAATAAAACTTATGACTACTTGGAAGCAGTCTTATTACCAATGATACACACACACAAAAAGCAAATCATTTTAGGAGAAGTAAATTTGTGCTGGATTTTCCTCTACCTTCGGCAGGGTATGGATCACTGCGATACATGGCAGGATAAATGTGTTCAGCAGTTATAGGTCCACCATCTACCCTCTCCTAAAATGACTGTAGATTTTGTTTGTTTGTTTTTGTAACTGACCTCAAGTCTTTATGCTAAGCTAACATGAAATGCTACCTATAGGAACCGAACCACTGGACGTGCAGAGGTGAAAATGGTGTAAACATCTTGTGTCTGTCTGGATAAGTCAGAAGAAGGGTATTTTGCCCAAAACGAATAATGTTCCTTTAAAGTGCTATTTTACTTTGTGACATTTAGTGCATTTTTAGTGCACATACCACTTTAAGAGTTCATGAATTATCAATCTCAGTGGCTCTGAAGCACCACTTCCTTACCTTACTTGTCTCCAAATCACTCATGTAATATAGCTACAAGCAAGGAAAAGCATACCCAGGCAATATTATTTCATTATGTCACTTGGATTTACATTCCAGTTTTTATTTTTTATTTGTTTTTGTTTTTTTTTTCCTGTTGTATTTATCTGTATTGAGAACAGGGGGGAAATCCTGAATGCCTCTAGTGACAGGGGATCCACCAGGCAGCTAATGTTGGATGTTGACTCCTACTGAAGATCTGGGGGGGGGGGGTTGTCCTATGAGTGAAAATGTTGTATCAAAGTGAATTTCATTTTCAAATTATTCAGGACTACCTGTTTTACATTACTACACAGTAAGTGTCTCTTGACTAATTTACCCAGTTGATATACCCATCCTAGTAGTTTCAGATCCCTGAAAGGTCTAAGCCTGCTTACCAATGATGATTCAAATTGCATTGCTAATGCATTGCTAGTATGGCAACTAGACCCATGACACCATGCACATGATGTATTTATCATTTTTACCGTGATTGTAAGAAGCCAAAGATAGGGATTTTGACACATATTCAGTGACAATATTTACAGTCTGTTTTTATTGTTTTTGTAATAAAAGAAATTATTTATTTAAGGTAAGCACTCTGGGAGTATTATTGTGTCAGAGTAGGATGTTGGGTTCCACATTTCAGAATGCATCAAGGTTAATTTGTGGGCTCAGCAAAGCATGCTTGTTAATAGAATGATAAAGAATATTAGAAGAGAATGCTAAAGTTAAATGCTTGTCTAAAGGCCTTAATCACAGTTATACTCTCAAAGATAGAAAGAATCGATAGCGAGTGCAAGCTGAATGTCCCTCCCCGCCTGTTACATGCAAGATATTATAGACGAGTGGTAACTTGAGAAAATGAGACAAAGAACACCCATGCTCAGTCTGTGAGGACCAAGTCACATTTTCCCTCCCTTAGACTATTCATCAAGTAGTTGTCTTTCAGCTTGTTCATGAACATTTGGCATGCCCTTTTAGGAATATTAAATGCAGTGGACATCTCAACTTGGCATACTGCAAAGTTCATCGGTATATGGAGAGAGGGAAAGTGAGAGAGACAGTTATAAATATGTATCACTGTAAAAGCAAAATCTGTATTTGCTTCCACTTGGTGATATTAAGATACAACACAAATAATCTGTACTGTACTTTATTCAGGAAGTACTTGACTAATTTCAAACAAATAAAATCTCTGTGGTGCTATTGAAGATAACTGCGATGGCCCTAGAAAACAGTGAGGCGATGATTCCTCGGCTTTAGCATTAGTAGTAATTATCACTGTCAAAATATCATTAAACATCACAGCAAAGGATTCCGATGAGCTTGCATCACTATGTCTTGATTAAACAGGCACATCACAAGTACAAGTTCATGTATACTCACACAAGTTTGACATTAAGCAAATGATTTTTTTTAAAACATCTTTCTTCCTAGCTTGGTCTTTGAATGTGTAGCTCCTTCTGTCATGGAGGGGCTACGCTTTCAAAGTGTGCTGTCTGTGTTTTTGCATGAGGTTAAAAATAGCACTCAGCAGTATAGCATAGTTCATCAGCTTAATATGTGTACAGTGCAACACATGAAAATGCCCAAAGATTTAATATTTTTAGGCAGGCTTAAAGTGCTTTCTTTTTCTTTCTACTCTCTACAATACTTTCCTCCTTGTCCTGAGCTAAAATTATTCAAAAAGCAACTGCTGTAGAGAAAATTAATAGCAGAGATACAACTGTTTAAGTCGCGCAAAATGATTTAAATATGAAATTGGTGAGTTTAAGTAAGAGCAATAATCCCTTATATAATCAAATCAAATCAACTAATCAACCAAATACAATCACCTTTACCTATACTCTGTTATGCCATGCTAAATAAAGCATGAATTAAATGTTTTCAATAGAGATAAGTTAGCAGTAAGACAAATAATGCATAGCAATCATTTTAGTTATAACATCGTCTAATCACTGTTGCAAACATTCACGTACATTTTCATTTACATGTTTTCTCTGTTTCTGATTAGTTTGTTTTCAACTGACATTGTCACTATCACAGAGCAAGAAAATCCTATTCCACAGTTATTCACGTTTTACTTTTGTTCTCAAACACAGTCTGGAACATAAACATTTGATTACAGCAGCAAAAGTCCCCAGAATGAGCAGCACAACTCCTGCTAAGAAGACAATAACATCTACAGAGTGGTAGGAGTACCAAGGCATCTTGTAGGACTCTGTGCGCAGGTGAGCAGCACCTTTGTGCCTCATGACAAACTCTATCCAGAAGAGGGCGAGGTCCAGTGGCTTGATTGGCTGGTCTCTGTGCAGCCTGGAGAGCCTCTGCATGTTCATCCTGTAGGACGGCTCATGGAGGACCTCCTGTAAGGCCTTAAGGAAGCTGTTGTCTTTGTCCACTGTCGCTAAGGTTAATATCTTAGCTGCTCCTCTCTCTTTCAGACGTAGGAGGTTGTCATATTGATCAAAAAACACAGGTAGACCGACCACTGGAACCCCATGATAAATGGCCTCTTGAACTCCATTGGTTCCTCCGTGAGCCACAAACAGTTTTGTTTTGGGATGTCCTAAAAGATCATTCTGCGGCATCCAGTCAACTAGTAAAGTATTATTGCCCAGAGAAGCTGGTCTGTCTCCTTTATAGCGCCATATTACCTTTTGAGGGAGCTGGGCAAAGACATGTGCTATATGTTCTGATAAATCCATAGGAAGTTCACTGACAAAAGTCCCCAGAGACATGATGATGACTCCATGCTCCCCAGAGCTCTGGACAAAGTCCTCCAGGTGTTGAGGAAGAGGTTTTGCAGGTTTACACTGGAACCCTCCCATGTAGATAAAATTAGGCATTGTTGGGCGAGGGAACTCAAACACAAAGTCAACTCTCATGAGCCACAGATCAGCCCCCTGTACTAAGTGGTGGAAGTTATTATCTGGCCCAAGATATTTGTCACATATTTTTTGGTATATTTGTGAAACCAAGATAATATATTGGGCTTTGGTGATTCCATACAGCACCATGTTTTTAACTCTCTCAACAAAGGTCATCTTATCAGTGTAGCCAGATCCTGTTATAGGAATATATGATACAGGTGAAGGAGCAATGGAAAAATGACCCTCACCAACTACTAGCCAGCGAACATTATATACCAAGGGAAGGTTCAGATATTTGGCTAAAATGGTCCCAGCACCCCAACAGGGGTCAGTGATTACCATGTCATAGTTGCTGTCTTTGATGGTTTGCATCAATTCCTGATTATCAAGCATTTTTGATATGAGCTCACTCACCGTTCTGTGAGCGTCAGCGAATTTGTCAAACAGGCCAAAGGCAACATGGAAGAAAACTGCTGTGGAGGAATGTCCCCTTTCTAATTCAATGATCCGGTATATAAGTTCTGTAATGAATGCTTGATCAAGGCTTCTGTCCACATCAACGGTAAGACTATTGTAATAAGAGGAGTTCCCCTTAATGTACCAGCTTTTGCTGGAGCGCACTATGGTTACATTATGCCCCCTAGAGTGTAAGGCTTGGATTAGGATATCCATATTTATCCAGTGACTGCCTTCAATTGGAAAGACAAGGATGTTACTGCCCTGACAAACACTGGGGATGATGGTGAGCAGCAGCAAAGCACTGCAACAGTAGTTCAGCCACATCTGAAATGACAATAATGGAAATTAAATCAACAAGGAAAAAAAATCTCACTGCAGTTCAAATTCATAACCACTAACCACTACTACTACTAACCACAGAGTTGAGGATTGCCAGCAACTTGCATGGTTCACTCACAAGGTAAAATCAGTGTCAAATTTGATAACCTCAGTTTTCTGAGGTTTTCATTTTGGAAGCAGGACATGAGGCTGATTTTTAACAAATGTAGTTGCCCCAGCACTGTTAACAATTATGATCCAGTTCCACATCAATAATAATAATATGTGTGTGATTGCAGTACTTCCATGTTGGTGGAAAAGCAGTGGCTGTTGATTGCAAATTGATTCTGGGGTGTTAATATGCTGAAAGGGTATTCAAGGTGGTTGCTAGAGTGTTGGTAGTGGTTGCTGTAGTGTACCTGGTTGCTATGGTATACCTAGGTGGTTGCTATGCTGTTTTCAGTGGTTGCTGAGGTTTTGATAGGTGGTTTCTGGTGTATTGCTCAGTGGTTGCTACTAATATCAGTAGCAGTAGTATCAGAGGTCACAGAAGGCCTTCAAGAGAGATAGAGATCTGTGTGTGTATCTCTGTCCCTGCTTGCTTGTGTGAGAAATGTAAGCTCTACCTGAAGGGTGGGCAACCTTTTTTGGCTCAGTGGCCGGAGAGAGTTTTGAAAATCAGGTAAGGGGCTGCATTTCAAGTTTTAAATTTATTGTGATCAAATTTCTATATCTATAAGGAGGGGTTTACACTCTCATTAAAGTAGTAAAATCATAAATCAGTGGGAGGTCGATAATTATTACCAACAACCCTTATTTTCTTCTCAAATAATGCATTTCTCAATGTAATGAGTATTATTTAGGTTGACAACATAAACAGGCCAAAATAGGCCAGAAGCTACACTGTCATAGTGCACAATAGAATATTGTGCCAACTATGCCTTTTGAAAGCGTGCAGTCTGCACACATGCAAACTAATTTGGAACAAGAAGCCAACATTATCTTTAAAATAAATCTAATAGAAAGTATAGAATGACCATCATGCTGCCTAAAAAAAGGCTGCTGACAGTGTGTACAAGCCTGGGCTGTTTTATTTTATTTATTTATTTATTTATTTTTCAAAGAAAGAAAGAAAAAACAGCTTCAGACAACTGGAGTTCACCTGATAGCATGACAGCTGGCAATAGCTTTGCTCTGGAGACTATCCCGTGGCTGTTTCTTCAGAACCCTG